>NW_017670303.1:97678-319328 GCF_001879085.1 Nicotiana attenuata
GGGGGGGGGGGAGGGGCAGCGTACCGGGAATACAGAAGCTTTGCCGGCTTTGCAACTTGTCCGAACCTCGTTCTAAATTTGGGAATTGACTCTAATAGAAGAGAAGCTACACGAAGTGCACCCTTCTCCATGATTTAGAAGACTCAGAGAGAGGAAGGGTTTCAGAGCAGTTTATATACAGTTCACAGAATATCAAAGCGGTAAAAGCGACACTTAGCACATTAGGCCCAAACATGTAACAAAATCAGATAATAAATAAAAGGGAGTTATTTCCAACTTGAAGTGACAATCGAAACGAGATTATTTACTTAAAGAATTCAGAGTCGCCACTTAGGATAATTTATTGTGTCCCAAGTCACCGGTTCAAATCCCGAATCGAGGAAAAGATTGACTCTGTTTTACAGTCCGCGAACCAGAAGTCCGAGTAAGGAATTCTGTTAACCCGGGAGAAGGTGTTAGGCATTCCCGAGTTCCGTGGTTCTAGCACGGTCACTCAACTGTTATTATTGGCATAATTATCTGATTTTAAAATATTTTTTTGAACCTATGTGCAATTTTAGACTTTTAACCGTTTTTATTTAATTAATTAAAGGAAGATTGCAACGTCATTTAAAATATGTCTTGAACCACGTCACATAACTGCACCCGCAGTTTGCACACATTTTATCTAACGTTGAGATTTGGATTTGGGTCGCATAAATGCGCACCCGAGTTTAGGAAAGTAAATTATTAAAATACGCGCCTAAAGCAACTATGCGTTTTTTACTTTGCGAGGGCCATGGAAATTTGCTAAATGGCACGCCTCGAATTCTAAGAATTTTGAAAAAGAAATAATTAAACGAGGGACACGCAATTATCATTTTGTTCGGCATAGCACACCTCGACTTATTCTAATTGAGGGTTTCTAAACTAATTCATGAGGTCCCAAAAGAGAGCCCAACACCTTGTTGCAAATGTTGCTAAGCTACTGATTTTAAACGGCTCAAAATAAACCCCAAGAGAGGCCCAATTCGGAAAACATTGCAAATGAAAGTAATGGCTCAGGATCGAGTCCTTGTGAGCTCAACCATAGAAATCGGGTTCGAAATTATTATGCCCACTCAAAATACCAATCAACTGGTACCAAACAAGGAGCATTGAAATTGATTTAACAAAATGAATTTCTGATTTTTTACGGTCAGACACCAACTATCAACTACCTACTACCTACATGATTTTTGATCCGACCAGTCATTCAATTATCAAATTCAAAATCAATTTTCACATATTTTAGCATGAATCTCGACTTTAACATCAGAAAGGAACATACTTGCACTTTCAATACAAAGATAAGACCTCATGACTAACAACTTTCAACTACATAAGCTTTGGGAATCAGGACCATCAATACCTACTATTGGACTACAATGCAAAGCGAAAATCTCACCAAAACAGACATAGCTTATGTTTCTTCTTCCATTAGGATACTCAATGAAATTTATAAAACATGTACATGAAGATATGAAAGGTGCCTAGGGTTCGAATATCACCATGAGCCCCACATTTGACTCAAAAGAGAACCTCAAGGTGTGTTAGATATTTCGTGTTAACACTACAGCAGTGTAACCATCAAAACTCATGAGAAATATTTCCACACCAATCAGGGTTAACCATCACAAATCAAAGTCCCAATTACAAATCCTAAAATGAGTCTCAAATGTTCATGACACTACATTAATTCAAACATTCTAAACAGAAACATGAATTAACAACTCGAATGAAAACAAAATAGAAACAGAAAGAAGAGGACAACATTCAGGAAGCAGGGAGATCTTCATTTCTTCATAACACATGAATAAGCCTTTACATTTAGGATCAAAGTATGTACCTGGGAATGAAAAGGCAAAGGAAAAAATGAGGGATTAGCAGTGTCAAGTGCAGAAGTCAGCACCAGCAACAGAATAGCCCAGATTTAGTAATTGAAACCACAAAATCAGTTCCAAATCCAATGGAACAGTAAACTTCAAAAAAGCTCGAACCAAAAACTTTTCCAAACACAAGATCAACCCATTTCAAATTCCCAGATGGATCAGAATTGTCTTAAAGTTGAAAACCTCAAAAACACTGGAATCAGAAATCAATAGAACAATGATTTTTTTTTGAAATTTTCACCTGTCTCTGATTTTCTCCAATTTTTATCTCTTAAGCTCTCTCCTTGAAAGGCAAGGAAAAGATGCCTTTATAGGCAAGGAAGGGCAGCCCTTAGGACTTTAATTTTTCATTCTGCCCCCTTTTTAATTTTGGTTGTTGCTACTTAATCCTTGCATTTTTTACTTATTTGCCAAGTAAGGCTGTTTTCAGCTTCTAGGAAGCTTCCTAGGCAGTTACCCAATAGATTCCCTAGCTAGACTACCCGAATTACCCCTTTACCTATTGTTATTTACCCTTCCCCTGACCTGAGCCAAACAGGCTGTCTATACTCAAACCTGGGCCCCAAGTTTTGCCTTACCATAGGCCCTAAACCTAATCTCGAATCAACCCAGTAACAAATCAAGCAAGGGCTGACAAAAACTCAAAATAGTTTACCAGCCCGAGTTAAACCCAGCAGGACTCCAAAATCAAGCTAAGAACAATTCTAATAAGGTACTAATCTAATTACACAATTGAAAAGCTTAAAACCACTGATTTTAATTAGACTTAGGCTAATTCGAGTCACAGGAAAGTACAGGAACCAGAAAAAGGCAAACAAGAAAAGGACAAGAGGAAAAGAATGAAAGAAAGAGAGTACTGATGCTAGCCGCAATGGATCGATGAAGACGATGAACTTGGCCAAATGTTCTTGGTCCGGTCTGGAACGAACAAATCTTGACACGAGTCAAAATTGTCGTTAATCGATTATTCTAAGCAAGAACAATCGCTTAACAAGAGTTCTGAGTCAAGTCGAGTCTTGGAACGTTGTTTCTCTCTGATTTCAGATTCACACTTGAAATGAGGATGTGGGAATTTTGGGGAAATTGGCAATAGGTTACTGTTCGAGGGGGTCTGGGGAGTGGATGGTGAGAATTTGGGGGTGATTTGGAGCTGAAACGCCATAACCATGTAGGATTAGGGCTCACATAGGGAGAAGACGAGGTACAGGGGTGTTTGGAGGAACTGAATGGATCTCTAAAGTTCGGACATTATTATGCAAAGAGGGGGGGGGGGGGGTTATTTGGCCGTTAGATTGAAATGAGATCAATGGCTGGGATTCAATCCACCATTAAACGAGGTCGTTTGATGTTACTGGGATGACCGGACCGGGTTAAAGAATGGTTTTGGGCTGGAGCGGGTATTTTTGGGGTAGTTGGGGGAAAACATTTGGGCCTGGAGATTGGAAATTGAATACAGCCCAAAACCTTTAATTCAAAGCCTTTTGTTTTCTTCTCTTTTTAATCCTTCAAAATTCCTTTTCTTCTCTTTTTTTTCAAAACTAAATTAAAACATAAATTAAATCCTAATTAACCTAAAAATACTAATTAAACCTAAATGATAATTATCATAATTAATTAAAAACAAATTAAAGAAAAACTACTCAAAGTCAAGGTTAAAATTAAAAGGTGCAAGATAGCTATTTTTGTGATTTTCCATTTTATAAAAACAACTCAATTACTAATTAATTCTTAAAATGCAAAGTTAAGCCCTAAATGCACATGCAACACACTTTTTTTTTGTATTTTTCTAATTAAAATGCATAGACAAATGCAAACAGTTAACAACAAAAAAAGGCTACAAAAATTCACAAAATTGCGAATAATGGAAAAACTATTTTGTTTTGAATCTGTGGGAGTAATTCATATAGGGCAAAAATCACGTGCTCACAGGTCAAACTTCTCAAAATTTCAACTTTCGCCGTTTCAAGCCTAATTCAACTACGAACCTCCAAATCACAATCCGGACATGCTCCTAAGTCCAAAATCACCCAAAGGAGCTTAGGGAACCATCAGAAATCAATTGTGGGGTCGTTTACACATAAGTCAACATCCGGTCAACTTTTCAAACTTAAGCTTTCAATTGTGAGACTGAGTCTCTCAATTAACTATGAAATCTCTCCGGACCCGAACCAACCAACTCGGTAAGTCATATAACTGCTGTAGAGTACAAAAAGTAGTAGGAAATGGGGGAACGGGGCTACAACTCTCGAAACGACCGGCCGGGTCGTTACTTCCTCCCCCTCTTAAACAAACATTCATCCTTGAATGCGTTTAGAAACATACCTGGAGTCACAAATAGGTGTGGATATCTGATTCGCCTCTCTCGCTCGGTCTCCCAAGTAGCCTCTTCAAAGGGCTGACCTCTCCATTGCAATTTCACTGAAGCTATATCATTTGACCTCAACTTTTGAACAAGCCAATCCGAAGTGGCCACCGGCTCCACATCATAAGTCAAATCACCATCCAACTGAACCGTGCTAAAATCTAATATATGAGACGATCACCGATATACTTCCGGAGCATAGAAACATGAAATACTGGGTGCACACTCGACAAACTAGGTAGCTAGGCAAGCGTGTAATCCACCTCCCCAATCCTCTAAAGTACCTCAAACGGACCAATAAATCGAGGGCTCAACTATCCCTTCTTCCGAACCTCATAACGCCCTTCATAGGTGAAACCTTCAGCAGAACCATCTCCCCAACTATGTAAGCAACATCACGGACCTTCTGTCTAGAGTGCGCTGTGCGAAGACGCTCCTGAATCAATTTAACCTTGTCCAAAGCATCCTGAACCAAGTCAGTACCCAATAGCCTATCCTCACCCGGCTCAAACCAACCCACTGTAGATCTACACTGCCTCCCATACAAAGCCTCATACGGAGCCATCTGAATGCTCGACTGATAATTGTTATTGTAAGCAAACCCAGCGAGCGGCAAAAACTGGTCCCATGAACCCCCGAAATCAATGACACAAGCGCATCGCATGTCCTCCAAAATATGTATAGTGCACTCGGACTGTCCGTCCGTCTGAGGGTGAAATATTGTACTCAACTCGACCTGAGTGCCCAAATCTCGCTGCATGACTCCCCAAAACTGCGATGTAAACTGCGTGCCTCTATCTCAAATGATGGAAACTGGCACACCGTGAAGGCGAACGGTCTCTCTGATATAGATCTCAGCCAACCGCTATGAAGAATAAGTAGTACCAGCTGGAATGAAGTGCGCAGACTTGGTCAGCCAATCCACAATCACCCAAGTAGAATCAAACTTCCTCAAAGTCTGCGGGAGTCCAACTACAAAATCTATAGTGATCCGCTCCCACTTCCACTCTGGAATCTCTATCCTCTGAAGCAATCCACCCGATCGCTGATGCTCATATTTTACCTGCTGACAGTTAAGACACCGAGCTACAAACCCAACTATATCCTTCCTCATTCTCCTCCACCAATAGTGTTGTGTCAAGTCCCGGTACATCTTCGCGGCATCCGGATGAATGGAATATAATGAGCTATGGGCCTCCTCAAGAATCAACTCCCGTAGCCCATCTATATTGAGCACCCATATCCAGCCTTGCATTTTCCACACCCCTTCATCTCCAATAGTCACATCTTTGGCATCACCGTGCTGAACCTTGTCCTTGAGGACAAGCAAATGAGGATCATCATACTGGCGCTCTCTAATGCGATCAAATGAGGAAGACCAAGAAACCACACAGGCTAGAACCCGACTAGGCTCCGAAACATCTTATCTCACGAACTGGTTAGCCAACGCCTGAACATCAACTGCAAGAGGTCTCTCACCAACATAAATGAATGACCCATACTCACTACTTTCCCACTCAAGGAATCGGCCACCACATTGGCCTTCACCGGATGATAAAGAATAGTAATATCATAGTCCTTTAGCAACTCCAACCATCTCCGCTGTCTCAAATTTAGATCCTTCTATTTGAACAAGTGCTGGAGGCTCCGATGATATGTAAATATCTCACAAGACACACCCTAGAGATAGTGCCTCCAAGTCTTCAATGCATGAATAATGGCAGCCAACTCCAAATCATGGACAGGGTAGTTCTTCTCATGAGGCTTCAACTAACGCGAAGCATAAGCAATCACTCTACCCTCCTGCATCAAAACACACCCAATACCATTCCGAAAAGCATCACAATATACGGTATAAGAGCCTGAAGCTGAAGGCAAAACTAGAACAGGAGTTGCGGTCAAGGCAGTCTTGAGCTTCTGAAAGCTCTCCTCAAACTCATCCGACCACCTGAAAGGAGAATCCTTTTGTGTCAATTTAGTCAAGGGCGATGCAATAGACAAGAAGCCTTGCACGAAGCAACGGTAATACCCAGCCAAACCAAGAAAGCTTCGAATCTCCGTAGCTGAGGACGATCTGGGCCAACTCTGAACCGCTTCTATCTTCTTCTGATCTACCTGAATACCCTCAGTGGACACCACGTTCCCCAAGAACGCCATTGAACTGAGCCAAAACTCATACTAGGAGAACTTGGAATAAATCTTCTCCTCCCTTAACCGCTGCAATACAATCCTCAAATGTTCGTCATGCTCCTTCTGGCTACGAGAGTACACCAAGATATCATCGATGAATACAATGACAAACAAGTTGAGGTAAGGTTGAAATACACTGTTCATCAGATGCATGAATGCTTTTGGGATGTTGGTCAGCCCAAAAGACATCACAAGGAACTCATAATGACCATAGCGGGTCCCGAAAGTTGTCTTATGAATATTCGAGTTCCGAATCTTCAACTAGTGATACCCAGACCTCAAATCAATCTTTGAAACACCCTCACCCCCTGAAGCTGGTCAAATAGATCATAAATACGCGGCAAAGGATACTTGTTCTTGAATGTGACTTTGTTCAACTAACTTCCTTCTTCTTCACAAACAGAACAGGTGCACCCTAAGGTGACACACTAGGCCTAATAAACCCCTTATGAAGAAGTTCCTAAAGCTGCTCCATCAACTCCTTCAACACAGCTGGTGCCATATAGAAATGGGTTGAGTGCCCCGCACCAAGTCAATACCAAAGTCAATATCCTTATCAGGCGGCATGCCTGGCAGGTCTACAGGAAACACATCCGTAAAATCTCGCACCACCAGAATAGAATCAATAGTAGGGGTCTGAACACTAACATCCCTCACAAAGGCCAAATAAGATAAACAACCCTTCCCAACCATCCACTGGGCCTTCAAGTATGAAATTACTCTATTGGGAACATAGTCGAGAGAACCTCGCCACTTAATCTGTGGCAGCCCCGGCATCTCCAGTGTCACGCACTTAGCGTAACCATCCAGAACAGCATGACATGAAGACAATGAATCCATACCCAAGATCACGTTGTATTCAACCATACTAAGCAACGAGAGATCAACTCTAGTCTCCATTCCCCCAATGGTCACCACATACAACCGATATACACGGTCCCCAGCAATGGCATCACCCACCAGCATAGATACATGAACAGATGAAAGTAGAGACTCACGGGGCATATCCAGAGAATGAGCAAAGTACAACGATACATATGAATAAGTGGAACCAGGGTAAAATAATAATGAGCCATCCCTGTGGCATACTGAGACAATATTTGTGATCATTGTGTCTGAAGCAATGGTATCTGGTTTGGCGAGAAGAGCATAGAATCGGTCCTGGCCGCCATCTGATCGGCCTTCCCCTCTAGGGCAACCTCTAGCTACCTGAGCTCCACCCCGAGTTGGCTGGGCGGGTGGTGAAGTAACTGGTGCTTAAGTCGTAGGCTGACTCCTCTGTTGAGCTGGACCTCCCAAGAGGCGGGGACAATGCCTCCTTATATGACCAAACTCCCCACACTCATAGCAACTCCCCGGTGCTTGTGGTGGGGACTGAAGGGAACCCCAAGCACCAAGATAACTGGTAGAAGGGCCTGGCAAAGATGAGCCCTGAACCGATGGAGCACGTTACGAACTCTGAGCTGGTAGGGCATTGAGAGATGACTGGACCTGATGAGAACTGTGCAAACCATGGGCAGATAATGCACCACGGTGAACCGGACGTACCATCTGAGCATGCCTATAAAGACGACCCTTGCTGTGGTAAAACTGACTTCGAGAAGGAACACCACTAAAACCACCTATCTACGAGGCCTATTGGCCTCCCTGTCAACTCGCCCTTGGCTGCGAACCATCTCTATCTGCCGAGCAATATCGACAACCTCAGCAAAAGTAGCACCAGACACCCTCTCCCTAGTCATAAGCAACCGTAGTTGATATGTGAGGCCATGAATGAACCTCTTGATCCTCTCCCTATTAGTGGGAACCACCCAAAATGCATGACGGGCAAACTCAGAAGACCTCATCTCGTACTGCATCATGGACATATCATCTTGACGAAGCTGCTCAAACTGCCTGCGTTGCTCCTCTCTGTGGGACTGAGGCACGAACTTCTCCAAGAATAAAATGGAGAACTCCTCCCACGTAAGTGATGCTGTACCAACGGGCCTACGCCTCTCATAAGCCTCTCACCAACTGAAGGCAGCCCCAGAGAACTGAAAAGTAGTGAACGAGACCCCACTAGTCTCCAGAATACATGCTGTACGAAGAATCCTCTGACACTTGTCCAAGAAGCCCTGGGCATCCTCCGCCTCTGTACCACTAAAAGGCGGAGGCAAGAGTCTCCCAAACCTCTACAATCTCTGCTGCTCGTCGTCAGATATAGCAGGAACCACATGGGCCTGAGTAGCTGCAACTGACTAGGCTAGTAGTGCCCCCGGTCTTTGGAGTCCATGTATCACCTGCTCTAGTGTGCGGGCAGCCAGAGTCTGAGTACCTCCCTCGGCCTAAGAAGTGGTTGCTGCGGCCGGAATAGGTACCCCCTGAGCAAGACTGGTGCACACGGTCAGAATCTGAGCTAAGGCCTCCGGAAGGCCTGGAATCACGATAGGCATAGCTGGTGTCTGAGCTGGCCCCACTGGCTCAACAATATCTTGTACCTGCTCCTGAGCTAGAGCGACTGGTGGGTCTATAGGTGTACGAGCAGCGCTTGTGCCCCTACTGCAGCCTCTACCATGACCTCAGCCTCTTGCGGCCCTAGCTGGTGGTACCGGTGGCTGTCCATCCTGTCCAATAGTACGTGTCGTTACCATATGTGAGAGAATAGAATAACAGAAGTTTAGTTACAAGAATCAGCAGATTCGCACGATAAGAATTCATGAATGTGAAGTTTCCTAAGGGTTTTGTAGCCTCTCGATATTAAGTACAGACGTCTCCGTATCGACCCGCAAGACTCTACTTAACCTGCTCATGACTCGTGAGACCTATGTAACATAGGCTCTGATACCAACTTTTCACGAACCAAATCCTAACCTTTCGTGATGGCCCCTATTGGGGTACTAGGCAAGATGACATTTTCCAAAATATTCCCTACAACTAACAAAATGAATCATGTAGTTTTAAATAAGAATTTTTTTTCATAAACGGGGGTAAAACCCAAAACACAAGTGTGGAAAATAGCTCCCAAATCGGGTGTCACTAAACTCATGAGCATCTATACATCACCGATCAAGAAAAGAGATGTTGTCTATGAAAGTTTGGATCAAAATACAAATAAAGAAAAGATAAGGAAGGAGAAATAAGGACTACGAACGCCGGGCAGCTACCTCGTATTCTCCAAAGATCAACCATGCACGATATCAATGCCTACTGTGTCTGGAAACACCTGGATTCGCACACGAAGTGCAGGGTGTACCATGAGTACAACCAACTCAGTAGAAACAGTACTAAATACATAACTGAAAGATAGTGAAGAACTACACAGTTATAGTTCAATTTCAATAGTCTCAACAAAGAAAGTGGACATGCTTTCAAATCCGGCAATTTAAGTCAAATACGTTTATACATGCCAAGTTAAAGTAAAACCGAATAAAATATCTCTCTGATTATTTCAAAATAGTGATATATGGAAACCATGTGCAACGACAATGAAATCATATATAGCCTCTCAGAGCAACACTCACTCAATCCTCACAGTCACTCGGCTCTCAGCACTCACACTCAGTAGGTACCTACGCTCACTGGGGGGTGTGTACGGACTCCGGAGGGGCTCCTTCAGCCCAAGCGCTATATCACTATGGCGTGTAGCCCAATCCCATAATATATATAGCCATAAGGACCATTGAGATTTGCAACTCGATCCATATATATACAGCCCTAAGGCTTGTTGCGGCGAGCAACCCGATCCATATATATATACATATAGCTCACAACTCGTCACTCAGGTCCTAACTCAGTCACCAACCTCTCCAATCTCTCGGGTTCCCACAAATAATAAAAATCATCCCAAACAGAAATAATATAATGTATCAACAAGAAAAAAGAAGAGTCTGAGATATGATACGCAAGTAAAACCGTGACTGAGTGCAAGACAACAATTAGGAAATAATTCAATAAGTACACGACCTCTGCGGGTCCCAACAATATCAACACATAGCCTAAATATGATTTCAAACATGATTTGCAGCCAAATTTCTATAACATAGGTAGAGCATTTAGCTGTCAACAAGTTATTCAACTTTACAGTTCCATGAAATGGACCAAGTCACAATTCCTACGGTTTACGCCCATAGGACCATCACCTAGCATGCACGTTTCCTTCAAACCAATCACATAACTCATAATCCGAGGTTTCATACCTTCAGAACAAGATTTAGAATTGTTAATTACCTCAATCCAAGCAAAACTCCACTCCAATATGACTTTGCCTCGCGAATCGGCCTCCAAATGTCCCGAATCTAGCCACAAGAAGTACAATACAATCAATACGGGCTAAAGGAATCAATTCCACAAGAAAACACAAAATTATAAGTCAAAATCCGAAATTGGCTAAAAGCCGGTCCCGGGCCGACGTCCTGAAATTCAACAGCAGTCACAAAACCCGGAAGCCCATACAACCACGAGTCTAACCATATCAAATTTAGCAAAATCTGACATCAAATCTCTACTCGAATCCTCAGAATCAACTCTCCAAATCCCTAGCCTCAAACCCCCAAATTACACCTCAAAAACACACCAACTAGGTGGGAAAATAAGTGGGAAAACATAATTATTGAAGAAAAATGAACACAAGGAACTTACCTCAAGAATCCCCTTGAAAACCCTCTAAAAAATCTCCAAACTTTGAGCTCAAAATGGTAGAAACGGTGAAAAATCTAGGAACCCTCGTATATATATATATATATTTTGCCTAGGCATTCCCGCACCTGCGAAGCCTGAATCGCACCAGCGCGTCCGCTTTTGCGGAAAATCAAGCGCTTCTGCAAAAGTCACTAATCTCATTTGCCTCGGCTCCTACGACCAATATCTGCTTCTGCACTGACACGTCCGCATCTGCATCCTCGCATGTGTGGAAAGGACCTCGCACCCGCGATCTCAGCCAATTCCTTCATGGCCGCTTCTGCGGCTCCTTTCCCACTTCTGCGGGCTCGCACATGCGGTTCCCATTCCGCAGGTGTGATTACACCAGCAGTCCACAGCTTCAACAACTCTTCAATTTCCAACCTTGGTCCGTTAATCACTCAAAATCAACCCGAGGCCCCCAGGATCTCAACCAGAAATATCAACACGTCTTAAAACGTTATATGAACATAGTCGAATCCTCAAATCACCTAAAACAACATTAAAAACACAAATCGCACATAGATTCAAGCCTAATGAACTTTAAAATTTTCAAATTCTACAAACAATGTCGAAACCGATCAAATCATATCCGATTGACCTTAGAATTTGCACACAAGTCACAAATGACACCACGAACCTACCCCAACTTTGGGAATCAGAATCCGACCCCGATATCAAAAATTCCACTCTCGGTCAAACTTCTCAAAATTTCAGCTTTCGCCATTTCAAGCCTAATTCCACTATGTACCTCCAAATCATAATCCGGACACACACCTAAGTCCAAATTACCCAACGGAGCTAACAGAACCATCAAAAATCAATTTCGAGATCGTTTATACATAATTCAACATCCGGTCAACTTTTCCAACTTAAACTTTTAATGATGAGACTAAGTGTCTCAATTCACTCTAAATCTCTCCGGCCCTGGACCAACTAACCCAGTAAGTCATATAACAGCTGTAGAGTACAAAAAGCAGCAGGAAATGGGGGAATATGGACAGCTTCCGAAACGACCGGCCGGGTCATTACATATTAGTGTTGGGATTATTTTTAGGTATGAATGAAGAGTTTATCTATGAAAACTTGAATGATGAAGAAGGTAATATAAGTCTGTTTAAAGTAAAGCAGCATTGCTTGCTAAATGATATGAATTAGCCCTTCATTGAGAAAATTGCTTTAGATTCATTGCAGTGAGTTGCTTTTCTAACTATTTCAGTAAGACCACGTGTACTGTGTACATGGTTAATTCTGAATAATCTTAGCCGAAGAATAGATCTCTCTTGCTACAGTTAACTATCCGTTGTTGAATAATAACTAATTTTAGATAAGGTACTGATGGTGGGCTGTAATTGCGTATTTAGTTGCTTATCGCACTCTAATTTACTGCACTTTTATTGTTTTTGAGCTTTAATCACTAGTGTTTTGCACTTATTGTGTGTTTTATGCCTTGTAGGAGCGATTCTGAGTTATGTAGATGTTGTGGAACTAATTCGAGCTATTTGGAGCTTTGAAGTCTGAGTAAAAGCTCAAGGGATGAAGCCGAGATCGTGTTTGGGGGTCGAGGATCAATTCTGGACGTCAAAATTCAAGGAAGAAGCAACTGGTGAAGAAATGCACTAGTGCGAGGCACTGTGCGAGGAACTGTGCGACGCATTAGTGCAAATTTTGTCAGAAATTTCCAAAGTTCAGAGACTGGTTTTTTGTAGTCTAGCAGGAAAAAGCACTAGTGCGACGCACGAGGCGACGCACAATGCGATGCATGAAAAGCAATAAGTTTGCAAGTTTTCCTATTTCGGCTAAGAAAAGGAGATTTCATCTTGGCCCAACCCTACTTGGCATAAATACATGTAAAAACGTTATTTTGAGGACTTTTAACATACTTTGTAGGAGAATTCACGTGGGGGAATACCACGCTTGGAGGAGGCTTTTAACTAGTTTTTCTTCTCTTCTCTTCCTTTAATTTCATAGTTTATTAGTTCTAGAGTTTTGGGACGTTGTAGTTTGAAGCTTGAATTGTTCTTATTATTTTATCATATTGGTTTATTTATTTAATCTTGCGCTTAATTATTTGATTTCTTGATCACCAATTGAATACTATCTATGAATCTAGGATTGAACTCGGGAGAGGGAATTCTAGATTGCATATAAGATTGAGTAGAGCAAGATCTTGAACTCGAGAATCGGGAACGGATTTGCAGTTAGGATAGGGATTTACCTAATCGCCTTGATTGGTTATTATACGAGAATTATAAATGCGTTCTTGTTAATCCTAATTCCATAGGAATATAGGCGTTAGGTTAGCTTGAATAGGCGAGTTGTGTATCAGGAGAAGGCTACGAGCGATATTAACCCCGTCAATCAATAAACTGGATAAATTAATTAGACAATTTAGGAGGAAACTCAACGGGATTGTTAGCTAACCCATCGATCTAGAATATTTTCTCCTATTGAATCCGTCTTTAAGATTGTCGTTGTTTTCTTTAATCTCTTAATTTGTTACTCTAGATTAATTTAAGTTAAATATTCATACTTTAGAAATCGCTTAAATAGATTATTGTTTAGGTTTTTTAGTTGATAGTTACTCACAAGTCCCTGTAAGTACAATATCTGGACTTACAATCCTATATTACTTGTACGACCACGTACACTTACGTGTGCGTTTGGGATCAACAAGTTTTTGGCGCCGTTGCCGGGGACTTAGAAATTAACTAGTCTACTAGATTAGATTTTTTACTTTTTGTCTATTCAAATTTTATTTCATTTTAGCTTAGTTTAATATTTTATTATCTTTGCTGACATGGCATCTTGGAATGAGAATTCGTCGAATATTGGTTATTCATATTATGGTGATCCTTGTCCATATTGTGGAGGACCACACTTGTGGCAAAATTGTGCATCTCAATCTAATGTGTGGAATTTTTATAATGTGTGTGGTTGTCAAGGTGGCCATTGGGATAGTTGTCCTAATTCGTATTATCCCTCTCAAAGCTCTTATTATAATATTTCTAATAGTGTTTGAGAGTTTGGTAGGAGACAGGAAGTGGAGGATATGGAATGCGTTGCGCGTATTATGGACATGATGAAGCAAGTAGTAGCCGAGCAACAAGACATGATAAGGCAAGTAGCCGAGCTACAAGTTCTTGGCGCCTTAGTGATCAAATACTGCAGGTTAGAATGGACAAATTAATGGCCAATTTTCAAGATGAACCTCAACTCGACGAAGAGAGTTTCCACAAGAAGATATCTTTGAAGAAGCAAATATAGTGAGTCAAACTTGGCTAGAGTAACAAGCTGAACTGGTAAAATTTTGTGGAGTTCTACATGTTGGTCTTTCAACTATGGCGGAACAGCTGATAGACGAAAGAACTGAGCTCAGGCAAGAGATAGACCAATTTGGCTCAGATATCCATGACCTGCAGGCTCAATTGAATAAAAAGGTTGAGGTGTCTGATGCCCTACAAATAATATTTTTTGGATACTGGACAGATTGTGGAGCGGAAAAAGGAATTCCAACTACTCGGCTACAATACTATTAATGATGCCAAGGTTGATGAAGTGTGCAAAAGTGAGGATGTTAAAAGTGAACTGATTTTAGAGTTTGAGCGCATCAGACCTCATTCTAACCATTTTTCAGCATTGTTTTTGGTTGATGACACAATAATTAATCCATTCGAGTCTATGGAGGAGTCACTGAATGGGGAACAAAGTGCTTATATTCTAAAATTTGTGATGCCAAGGAGACAAAACGACATACCTCACTTAAAGGCCAAGAAGTGCAAGATGCGATACCTATTGCTTGGTTCCTTTATTTTCACACTACCGCCTCAGGAACATGACAGAAAAATTGATGCAAAACTGGGGACGCAATTCATATCCTCAAGGTGGAGGAAAAAGTGGTGACAGTGATAGCGTCGTGCCGCGATATTAAATCAAGCGCTTGTTGGGAGGCAACTCAGCTTTACTGTTTTCTTTTATTTTTATTTCTATTATAGTATTTTTGTAGTGTCTGTTCTTCTTTTGTAGGATTATAAGCATAGGAAGCAAAGCCATTGGAAGGGTGATAAAATCGAGCCGGTGGTTGAAACTTAGTGTGGGATACCCGCACAAAAGATAACAATCGGGAGAAGTCTGAGTATCCCGTGAGTTGCTAATTCTTCGGCCTTTGGCCTACCAGGGAGTCTCTTTTACCCTCTTGTTATTTATAGTGTGCTTGAGGACATTGCACAATTTTAAGTGTGGGGTGAGGAGATTGTCTGCGTATTTTTATGTGCTATCTTAGCTTAGGTGTAGTAGTTTTCTTTAATCTCTTAATTTATTACTCTAGATTAATTTAATTTAAATATTCATACTTTAGGAATCAGTTGAATAGATTAATTATTTGGGTTTAATTTAGTTGATAGTTAATCACAAGTTCCTGTGGGTACGATATCTGGACTTACAATCCTATATTACTTGTACGACCACGTATATTTGCGTGTGCGTTTGGGAACAACAGGTACAACGAGTTTTAATATTCATGTAGTGCCTATTAGAACATAAAGTTTTATTTGGATAAAGTTCACTCCCTTCAAAAATTAATAGTTGTACTGCTTTTGTCTCATTTGGTATTTCCAAATGTAATGGCTGAGGCAGAGATAATTCAAATTTTAATAGTTGTGTTTTTAACTTAAACACATATCCCCTCAAACCATCATTATTCATCTGAGACAACTATTTTGGGGTCTATCAAACACTGGTGTTATGGAGGTTTTCATGAAGATTGATTTCCTTTAAACTTATACAGAAATGAGTAATTTTTTTTCCTTTGCCTTGTCATTACACATTTACACTTATCCAATACAGTACTTAGGTATCTATTTAGTACACCTTTGGGTGTGATTATTTTTTGTTTTTGGATAGGTAAATAAAATTTTATAGATTGTAAACTTGCACTAAGCTAGTCAACCAAGGCATAACTACAGATTGTGCAATGCCCCTATAGACTTTAGAGTGTTTTGAATGAAAACCTGTCTTGATCCTCTCTTTTGTTTGATTGTATAATGTTTTACTGGAAGGTATGTCGTGGCACTTGTAATTAGGTGCGATATTGCACCCGTCAAATCATCAACCAAGTAAATATCAGCTCTCTACTATGAACCCTCAACCCTATGAATCTTCATCTTCAGTACCCCCTAAACCACGTGACATTACCTCCCAACCTACAATACGACAGGATGGTGGAGAAATAAAGCGTCATATAGGGATATGCTCACTTCCTCAGACCATATGGATTTTGCCCCAAACGTGAACCAATCCAACATGGAGTTGTCAGAAACTTTTTCAGAAGAAGGAGAAGCACTGGAAAATTTAATACACTCTCACACACGAGGCATTAGATTGATCACACTTACGGAGGAGGATAAATAAAGAATTTATGAATCATGGCAATGCTCCATCATTATCAAACTGTTTGGAAAACGCATGATGCATCAATACTTAAAGAAGAAAATTCAAGAGCATTGGAGACCAACGAAAGTTTTCTCCCTAATTGATCTGGGAGAAGATTACTTCATAATCAAATTCAAAAAAAAAATATGGACAAAGCTCTCCATCAAGGTCCATGGTTTGTAAACGGTTATTACCTATCAGTGACCAAATGGAAATAAAATTTTGTGGCTACAAATGAGAAATTTACTACCTCAGCAATATGGATTAGATTGCCACAATTACCTAAGGAGTTTTACGATGGAAAAATCTTAGAAAAAATTGGCAACTCCATTGGTCGATTACTGAAAATTGATGTTTGTACATCAACAACAATGAGGGGTTGCTACGCAAGACTCTGTGTGGAAATTTCTTTGGAATTTCCGGTGCAACCTTTCATCTATATTGGTACACACAAGCAGTATATTCACTATGAAGAGAAAAATCTTCTACGTATGACTTGTGGAAGACTGGGACACACCTCTCCTATATGCAAATATGTCCAAAAAAATACAAAATCAAGCCCCTGCCCAAATAATTATAAGCCAAAGTCAATCGAGGAGAACCAAGAAGGTAAATGGAAAAATGTCACTTTCAACAAAGGTAAGAGGCAGAATTCGAAAAATAATTCATCAAATAACTCCATTACAAGGGAGAAGCTTCAAGGCCCAGGTATTTCAGTAAATTTGTTCAATGCAAACACGGTTAAGTACATCGACCCTCAATTTTTACAATACAAATCAAAAGAAACTGCTCAAAATCCCTTGTTCAATGGTAACAAAATTACGGCTAAGAGGAATATAGACCCACTCTACCAGTCCAAAACCACTTAACCATATTAGATGAAGAGCACATGATTTTGGACAAAACTATAAAAATGAAAATAAAACTTCTCCTAAAACCTCCCATGCAATTAGACATTTTGACCCATCGGATAGTGACGTGGCATTACCAGACTCTTATGTGCCTACTTCTACTAGTAACGAGAAATGTGACATACAATTAGATAACAACGATAATATAATTAACCCTAATAAGAATACTAACTCTACACGAAAACCCAATAAATTAACAAATCAACCTATTACTAATCCTTCTATTACTGATTATACAAGTAATAATCTTCCCCAAAATTTTGAGAATACAAAGCATGCTGTCCAAATGGCGATTAAAGAACCAAAAGATAAATAAATGGCCCTTTTCAGTGAACATGGAAGGATACCTTTCAAAATCGCCCTATAAATCTAAAAGATGACCATTCAGAGGCCATGCAAGAAGACTTTGCAATCATTACCTCTACCATCAATCCCATCCCCTCTTTTGATAACCCAAATCCACGCCTTCTTAACCCATTAAACACCAAACAATCCATTCAGAATGCCAAGAATCCCATCTTCTCTAAGAAGGAGACACAGACTAATCCAAATACTAAGGCAACACAGAAACCAAATGATGGAAAACCTACCCCAATCCCCACCACAACCAGCAAACCCTCAAGTAATCTATGTCCATGCCCCTCAAGCCCAAGACTATCAACCCCTCTCGTGGATGTAAATGGGGCTAATGGGACATGCAGTCTTATTCAGCATCCAAGTTAATGGCCAAGAGTCAATTATAATTCTTCACAACACTCTATACCTAGCACAACTAATAACGGAGGGGATGAGACTTGCAATGAGCAACTATTTGAACCAAATTTGGCTCAACAATATCCTTCACCCACTAGCACCATCGTTGAACCTAAATCTAGTACATGCAATGATACACCAGTAAAACATGCCACCACATTTCAGCCCAATACAACCATAGAATACCCTCCCAGACATTCCCTTTTTCCCATTAGAGATGCTAACTCATTTGAACCCATCTTCATGCCTTGGGAAACGACCCAACAGCCGCAGGAACAACCAATTAACCAAGCGACCCCACATGCACCACCACCTTACCCCCATGCAATGCAAGAACAAGGCCTGGCAGAGGCAGCAATGGAGGAAGACATAGAAGAACCCCTTAACCTAGGCTCAGAGCAAGTCCTAGAATTCTCAAATCTAGACGGGGTAAAGGTTTTTCTCTTTAGGGAGACGCAGGAGAAGATGCACATGCTCAACTGTACCTTAGCACTTTACAAGTGCTAAATGGATATCAGGCCACCACAGGATCCACCAGTGGGCAACCGAGCCATGATACTTGTGCCATCTCTATGAAGGAACCCTGTCTTTCCGGGAGGGGTGTGGGAGATAATTGATACGCCTAGGCCCTGCATGGTAACCTTGCTAGAAACCAGGATGATAAACCATGAGCAAATGCTTGAGGACTTTGGCTTTCTGAACTAATAGAAATTTCAGCGGAAGGTCAGTGAGGTGGCATGGTTGTTATGTGGAACCATGAGGTGGTCACTATCTATAACTTCATTCGTAGAAATCAGGAGATTCATGCTACAATTGAGGTACTACCTATACATAAAACTTGGTTATTTTCTTCCATTTATGCTAGCACTAATTATCAATATAGAAATATTATGTCGGATAACCTAGAGAACATTTAAAATAGCTACAAAGGCCCTTGGATAATAGGAGGTGACTTTAATGATATATTAGGTTCAAATGAAAAATTTGGGGGGAGACCTATTAATAACAATATGACAGATTTTCTCTTATCAAAGATGTCTAAGTGTAACCTAATGGATTTGGGCTACAATGGGTAAAAATACACTTAGTCAAATTATAGGAATAGAAACAAAGGTCTAATAATGGAAAGATTGGACAAAACCCTAGGTAATGAAGAATTGTGTGAACTATTTCCTAACTACTCGATAATTCATTTGCCCAAAACCTACTCTGACCATAATCCTATTTTAGTATAACTAATTCCTAGAAATAGACAAGGGCATATCCAACCCTTCCGTTTAGAGACTTATTGGTGTAGACACCCGGATTTCCAAAATCTGGTTAAAAAAAATTGGCATCGTACTAACTATTTTAGTGCCAGTAAATCTTTTATAGATAGTATTAAACCTTGGAAAGATAAGACATTTGGAGACATAACGGATAAAAAGGAAATTAGTAGCAAGACTTTAGGGTATATAAAACTCTATGAACTATATTCATAGCACTTTTCTACAAACCCTAGAATGTACCCTTAAGAAAGACTATAATGACATTCTAAAGATTGAAGAAAACTATTAGAAATTGAGGTCTAGAATAATGTAGCTAAACGAAGGAGATGCTAATATGAAATTCTTTCACATATCTGCCTCTAAAAGAAGGATAAAAAAACAAAATTACTTACTTAAAGGATGAGGCTGGTAATTAGATCAATGACCATAAATTAATCACGTCTCATGTTTTAAACCACTTCAGTAATATTTTTACCCTTGCCATTCATGCACACACTAGAAAGATATAGGGATAAATGTTTCTTGTCATCCCGGAATAGAATTTGATTCACTAGACAACCCACTTCTAGATAGTGAGATCAAGAAGGATATATTTTTGTTCAAACATTTCAAAGCCCCAGGACCATATAGACTCCACCTTTTTTTATCATAAATACTGGAACGTCATAGGGAATTCAGTTACATATCGTTGTCATGATATTTTCAGAAAACAAGAAATTCCAAAGGAAATTAATAAAACTTACCTTTTCCTAATCCCCAAAGTGCCCAATGCAAACAATATTAAAATTGTTAGACCTATTGGCCTTTGCAATACTATTTACAAAATTATTACTAAAATCCTTGTAAATCACCTTAAACCTTTCCTAGAGAAAATTATAAGTCCATTCCAGTCTAGTTTTATGAAGAATAGGAGAGCCTCAGATAATGCCATTATAATTCAGGAATTAATTTCCAACTTAAAAAAATTAAGGGCAAGCAAGATCATATGATCTTAAAAATTGATTTGGAAAAGGCCTTCGACCGTATAGAATGGTCCTTTGTCTACCGCACCCTTAGATTTTTCAAATTTCCTCCAAAATTCTCAAAGCTTCTACTTAGTTGTATCTCTTCAAGCTCTATAACAATTCTTGTGAATGGCTCTATCACCACTTTCTTCGAACCTAGTAGAGGTATTAGACAGGGTGACCCTCTATCACCCTACATATTTATCCTTTGTTTGGAAATGCTATCTAGATATATTGAAAACCAGGCCGACATTTGCAATTGGGACCCGATCACTATAGGAAGAAAAAGCCCTAGCTTCTCTCATCTATTTTTTGCCGATGACCTGACACTAATGGCCAAGGCTAATGAAAAATCATGTCAAACCATTAAGTTAGCCCTCGAATATTTTTGTTCACTATCTGGCCAAAGCATTAATCATACCAAGTCATAAATCCTATTCTCGAAAAACTGCCACCCTAACACTATGATAAGTATTAGCAATATGTTAGGTATTAGAAAGAGTGATACTGTCACGACCCTAAACCCGGACTCGGTCGTGATGGCACCTCTCGTGAAGACAAGGCCGACCGACACATTCCCATTCCAATCTTAAGCAGTAACATAATAAGTACCAAGTCGTAAATATGATAAAATCTCAAAAATAAACAGTTAACAGTATAATTTGCGGAAAACAAACCTAACACAGCCAGACATTGGGGTGTCTAGTCATGAGCATCTACTAAGGTCCGAATACAACAAGAGTCTAAAATGTACTAGATACAGTCTAATGAAATCAAGAGGGAGAAAAGCAGTGTTGCGAACGTCGGGCAGTTACCTTGCTAAACTCCGATGACTCTGTCTCTGAGCAACCAATACCCGCTACCGGGTTCAAAAATACCTGAATCTGCACACAAGGTACAGGGAGTAAAGTCAGTACTTCCAACTCAGTGAGTAATAAAAATAAAGGAAGCCTGAGTAATATAAAGCCACGTAAAGCAAAACATTAAGCTACAAGGGCATACAAATCAGTGAATATAATTAAACAATGAAACTTCACAAACCTCTCTTAAACAGTTAAACAATATACAGGAAAACAACTAATAAGTAAACACATAATAACTGCCCCTCGGGCACAGTATCAACAGAATCAGCCCCTCGGGCTATATCACAGAACAACACCAGCCCCTCGGGATATATCTCATATCACAATGGATACCCGCGCTCACTGGGGGTGTACATACTCCGGGAGGGGCCCCTTACGGCCCAAGCGCATAATCAAGCCATCTCGTCGCATCATAAACAGGCTCTCGGCCTCATATCAAATCTTAAGCCACCTCGTGGCATACAATCTCCGGCCCCCGACCTCATTATCATAATCAGTATATCACTGGTGCGGCGTGCAGCCTGACCCATAGTATCCTCACAATACAGGCCCTCGACCTTACTCAGTCTGAATCTCATAAGCCCCTCGGGCCACAGTAAAATATCAAGCTCAGCTCAAATACCTTTGAAAATATCATTTAATGTGTTTAAAACAGAATAATATAGCTGAGTCTTTAAAATAGTAAAATAGAGTATGACTGAGCACCAGTATGAAATCAATCAGTGAGGAAAATATCATTTAAAATTTCCTAAGGGTTCAAACAGTTGGCACGAAGCCCACAAATGGCATTTTGCCCAAAATATAATAATATTTAACAATTAACTATCAAATACACAGTAAAATAATGGATGTACTAAGTCACAATCCCCAACGGTGCTCTACCCCATGCTCGTCATCTAGCACGTAAGTCACCTCAATAGCCGTACACTGTAAAATTCCGGGGTTTCATACCCTCAGGACAACATTTAAAATCATTACTCACCTCGAACTAGCCCGAAAAGCTACTCTGCAACACGCTTGTCTCTCGAATCAACTTCCGAGTGCTCCAAATCGACCAAGTTCAAATTTTTATCATCATATTATGCTAAACGAATGAATTTCAATTGAAAAATATCGAATTTAAGCACAAAACCCGAAATCAGTCAAAACCCGTCCCCCGGGCCCGCGTCCTGGAACTGGACAAACTTTATACTAAAATTTTCTTCATCATCTCACGAGTCTGTACATATAAAGAACTCAAAAATCGGAGTTCGTTTGACCCCTCAAATCATCCCTAGAAGGTCTCATAATCTTAAGCCCTAACTCCACCTTTTTCTACTGATTTTCATGAATTAAACACTGATATTTTGTTCCTTAATCACAAATAATCGAGTTTTAGGGTCCAGAATCCTTACCTCAATGAAGAACAATGATTTTCTCTCTTTAAAATCGCCTCAAGGCTCTTTTCCCGTTAAAAAAATGGTGAAATAACCCAAAATTCGCGAAGGACACAATTTACATCTTCTGCCCAGACATTTCGCATCTGCGGCACAATACTCTCTTCTGTGGTACCGCATTGGCGGTCATTCATCCGCTTCTGCGGAAATCACTTACAAGCCGCAAACCGCATCTGCGATCCATTTTCCGCATCTGCGACTCCGTAGATGCGGTCCTCTTAGCCGCTTATGCGGTTCCTGCCCCTCAAGCCCTTTTCCGATTCTACGACCAAATCTCCGCTTATGCGGCGCCGCACCTGCGGTCCCCAATCCGCAGGTGCAAAAATACCAGAAGCAGCAAATTCAGCAGCTGCAACAAAGTCCAAACTTCTCCGTTAACCATCCCAAATCACCCCGAAGCCCCAAGGACCTCAACCAAAGGCACAAACATATCGTAATACCTTATTCAAACTTGTTCCAATCTTCAAAACACTTCAAACAACATCAAATCATTCAAAACACGTTGGATTCAAGCCAAACTTTCTAAAATCTTCTGAATTCCGCTTTTGATCAAAAACCCAACCAAACCACGTCTAAATGACCTGAAATTTTGCACACACATCCCAAATGACGTAACAAAGTTACTGCAACTTCCGGAATTCCATTTCGACCCCTATATTGAAATCTCACCTACCAACCGGAAAACGCCAAAAACTATCTTTTGCCAATTCAAGCCTAATTCTATACCGGACCTCCAAAACACATTCCGATCACGCTCCTAAGTCCCAAATCAGGTGCTTTTGTGGCTCTTCACTCCAGCCCTGAACTCACGAAAATCTCTGAGTGCTACCAACAATTCAAAACATGGTCAAACCTTTCAAATTTCAAGCTTTAAACTGAGAACTGTTCTTCCAAGTTCTTTCTGATTATCCTGAAAACCAAAACCAACGATTTACATAACTCATATGCATAATACGGGGCTAGACATGCCCGAGAACCGGCGAGCGAAGTGCAAAAGCTCAAAACGACCGGTTGGGTCGTTACATTCTCCCACACTTAAACATACGTTCGTCCTCGAACGTGCCCAGAGTTGTTCCAAAAGCCAACCAATCGCTAAATAATCTTTCCATGCATATACCCGGGGGTGATCCCACGTCACCCTATCTCCTAT
This sequence comes from Nicotiana attenuata, assembly GCF_001879085.1. Taxonomy (NCBI): domain Eukaryota; kingdom Viridiplantae; phylum Streptophyta; class Magnoliopsida; order Solanales; family Solanaceae; genus Nicotiana; species Nicotiana attenuata. The sequence continues at coordinate 121,615 of NW_017670303.1, forward strand.
AGGTCCGTAACACATTGTAACAGAAATTTCACAATCCAATCTAGCCCATAAACCATAGAACCACATTTCCACTTCTGAAATCATCAATACGATCAGAATCTCACAATGTATACTGTGAATAAGTCCGAACAAACTGTAACAAACCATATCTGTAACCTTAGGTGCAATTACATGATATACCACATAACTCAAACACTGGTAGCGATAACTTCTAATCACAACAGCTGCACACAACAACCGAATATCGATAGAAAACCTCTTATCAACTAAAGTCTCATTCCATCACTTTCATATACTGCCAATGATAAATGAAACACTCAATAAGCCATAACCATTTCTCAGATCAACCATTCATGAAGCCACTTCTCCTTTGGCAAGGACCATAGCAAATTTCTGAGCCGAACCTCGATGTTTATTCCTCCCAACATGCTGAAATCGAATCCGTTCGTATTTATTAATGATCCCAACGATCTCATCAAATCCAACACAACCACTTTGGTGACATGACACCTCAATGCAGACTAAAGCCGCGACTTGCGCAACCCGCACACCAATAAGAAGCAATCTGAGCATACCCAAATCATGAAAGTGACTCAAATGTAAGAGCTGTACCGCAAGCTCACCAGTACTACTACAACACAAGGTCGAGAACCCGTCTCACATCATAGAAACAGAATACACGAATCTGACCCGCAAGGTCATAGCTCCACATAACTTTGCTGCAATGCGCGACCCTATCCAAACGCCGGTCCGCATGGAACACCTCAAATCACTCTGCTCGAAATTGACGACCACGCGCAATTGATGTCTAGATCCAAAGCAATTCATTATGACCACGGCGAAGCAATTGACATAACATTACACAGACCCGAAAGGAGACAACCGATATGCCATCCGCCGAGCAATATCCAATATTCCTCCCGCTCGAGCCCCACTGAGAGACCCCAATAACACCGCACTGCATGTGCCTATAACCAACAAATTCAATGCCCCGCAACACGGAAAAGTAACTCATATACCTCCTCAGAACACAATAGGCTCAATAACAATCGAATCACACATCCCTCAGCAATACAACTCGGAGCCAACCTAGTCGACTCAAGTTAGAACACACATCCACATTGGCTTGCCAACGGACCCCTCATCAAGGAAACCCTGAAGCTGCTCCCTCAACTCCTTTAACTCTGCCAGTGCCATATGATACAGTGTCTGGCATCAAATCAATACCGAAATCAACAGCCTTTCCCGCTGACATGCCCGGCCACAAGAACACATCCGAAAAGTCCCTCACCCCAGAATTGAATCAATGGTAGGAGTCTCTACACTAACATCCATCACGAAAACCCAAATAAGGAAGACAATCCTTCCCAGCCATCCGCTGGGTCTTCGAAATATAAAACCACCCTACTAAGAACATAATCCATCGAACCTCGCCACTCGATCCGTGGCATTCCCGGCATAGCCAACATTGCCGCCTTAGCACAATAATCCAGAATAACACAACACGAAGACAACCAGTCTATACCCAATATTACATCCAAAATCTAACATACCAAGCAGCAAAAGATCCACTCGGGTCTCCAAGCCCCGATAGTCACTAAACAGTGCCGATACACACGACCCACAACCACATCATAGCCTGAATATGAGAACCCCCAGTCTCCAACTCCGTACAACACACGAATCACCATATCCGATCCCAATTTCACCGTCCGAGTATGCAACACACCTCTTAATACCCAATCATTCCCACAAGAGATACTCTTATGATTCTTCCATACCACCAAGCAAACCCGAATGTCAGCAGTCGATCCAACAAGAAAGTGTCGCAATACTAATGAAGTACCATCAACTTAATCACATTGCCTTTTTCTGAAACATATACCCTCGCCAAATCACCCCAATTAGCAATACCATTTCCTTAATCATCTGAAGATCATTCCCCTAATCATCTGAAGCTCATTTCTCTAATTACCTGAACTGCCAGTGCTGTCTAAGAATTTTATGACCTTCCGTTCAGAACTGAACTGTAACCTTACACACGCAAATCTCAATCCTCCACAACATATTGCATATACCATACCATCTTAGGATAACATGAGAGCTTTGTCTCCCTTCCGAGCCACAAACATCTACGTACTCAACTAGTCAAGAACTTTCCATTGTTCCCACCTAGAAGAAAATTCACTACACATCCTATGCTTCACACGCTTGCCGAAAATATACACCTCTAACCGTGGTAGAGACCATCAAGAACTCTTCATATTCCACTTGCACAAAACTATACCGTCAGGACTGAATCCTTCTGACTCAACCAGGCTACGCAGGCCATTATGACCCAAGAGCATTGTCGCGAAACACCTATAAACTCATTACCTCATAAGCACCCAGAGAACTAATCATATCCTTACCATACCGATTCGTCCTACTACCAAGCTATCCCATCTATCCGAATTTCCTTCTAATTTACCTTCAACTTGATACTCTTTCTTGCTATAACACCACAGCTCCTCAACCCAGACTCACCACACGAGACCCAAACATAAAACCACATCGTCCAAGGCTCATAAGCCGCTGGATACTCTCTTAAATATTCCCAAAACCACCATGTTCAAAATACCTACCCCGAAGAGACTTCTTGCGAATTTGGAACCATTACCTTCCTAATACTGATATAAGAATCATCCAATTGACATAGAAATATCACAAGTCTTGACACCCTCCAATGCAAACCTCAGTTTCTAGCCAAATTATACACCTGAAAATCTCTAATTATTACATGAAAAACCTACATTAGAACCATTCTCTAGTGTCATCCACTCTACTCAAGCTTTAATTAGCCTGATCAAATGAACCGAACAACCCATGCCTTATTAGCACTCCGACACCGCAGAATGTAACCTCATCCCAATGCAACCAAGCAACTTCCTGCTCTATGCACCGAGCATTCCTTACTAACAACAAGTCAAGTCATTCCTCGATTCTCATACACCCATAAAGCATAACATAACCTTTATTGAAATTTCCTTTACTCGAGCCATAACTGATTCACAAATACGCCTCGAACTGGAACCATCATAGCACATAACCGTGCAATCAACTATTCAATAGCAGACTGCCCCACTTGGCTCGAAGCCATAAATCAAAACACACATACAATAACTCATAACGCATATACTCTATTATGCCATAATACCATAGTGAGGTTAAACTCAATCCTTCATAAGCTCGTGAAACACAGACCATTTGGTACTTTAAATCTTCTGCAAATCTCGCATTCACCCTCATAATAGTTACACCCACTCTCTTAAGCGACCCAAATTTAAATTGCAACACATATATTTCACTTGTAAGTGAGATCTTCTAACAGCAACATATGGATCACACAACTTTAGAACATTCCGCAGGAGATAACCCACCTACTTCGCCTCAAACTAATATTTATGCATGCCTTCCACCGTCATAAACATTACGCAGTCACTTAATCTCCCTGAGTCTGAACTCATATCGCAACATGAAATTTACTTCACTCCCAATTAGGAACATGAAAAGATTCTTCACACACCCATAACTCGGGGCTATTCATCAAATCACAATGGAAATCAAACACCTAATAGTTTATCTATCCTCCAGCAGACCCTTCTCGTCGTTTCCAAATCATATGATCACATCTCGCAGTCATAACATACTCATCGCATAGCCATCCAGCCATCACTTCTACTAATAGGGGCACTACTGAGTATATAAGTTCAAAAACACGGCTCACATAATCAGCACCTTGGTGCTCAAGCTATAGGTAAAAATCCGGCCTTAAGTCCTCCAGACTGGCCCAACGTCAAACGCACAGAGATCACATCTCGCCCCTCGATCAGGGAATCACAAGCCATCGATGCCCATCTGATACTGAGCGCTCATGTGCGCATACGAATGCATGGAAGGAATTTCAAGAGTTACTTTTCAAGCTGAATCAAGGGCGCACGACAAGAATTCAAGAATGTGAAGTTTTTCTTAAAGGTTCTGCAGCCTCTCGAGGATAAATACAGACGTCTGCGTACTGATCCACGAGGCTCTACTAAACCTGCTCATCACTCGTGAGACCTATGTAACCTAGGATCTGATACCAACTTGTCACGACCCTAACCCGGACCCGGTCATGATGGCGCCTCTCGTGAAGAGAAGGCTAGCCGATGCATTCCCATTCCAATCTTAAGCAGTAACATAATAAGTACCAAGTCGTAAACATGATAAAATCTGAAAAATAAACAGTTAACAGTATAATTTGCGGAAAACAAACCCAACACAACCCGACATCGGGGTGTCACTAGTCATGAGCATCTACTAAGGTCCGAATACAACAAGAGTCTAAAATGTACTAGATACAGTCTAATGAAATCAAGAGGGAGAAAAGTAGTGTTGCGAATGTCGGGCAGCTACCTTGCTAAACTCCGATGACTCTGTCTCTGAGCAACCAATACCCGCTATCGGGTTCAGAAATACTTGAATCTGCACACAAGGTGCAGGGAGTAAAATGAGTACTTCCAACTTAGTGAGTAATAAAAATAAAGGAAGACCGAGTAATATAAAGCCCCGTAAAGCACAACATTAAGCTACAAGGGCATAAAAAATCAATGAATATAATTAAACAATGAAACATCATAAACCTCTCTTAAATAGTTAAACAATTTACAGGAAAACAACTAATAAGTAAACACATAATAACTGCCCCTCGGGCACAGTATCAAAAAAATCAGCCCCTCGGGCTATATCACAGAACAACACCAGCCCCTCCGGCTATATCTCATATCACAATGGGTACCCGTGCTCACTAGAGGTGTACAGACTCCGGGATGGGCCCGTTACGGCCCAAGCGCATAATCAATCCATCTCGTGGCATCATAAACAGACTCTCGGCCTCATATCAAATCTTAAGAAACCTCGTGGCGTACAATCTCCGGCCCTCGGCGTCATAATCATAATCAGTATATCAGTGCTGCGACGTGCAGCCCGACCCAAAAGTATCCTTACAATACAGGCCCTCGGCCTTACTCAATCAGAATCTCATAAGCCCCTCGGTCCACAGTAAAATATGAAGCTCAGCTCAAATACCTTTGAGAATATCATTTAATGTGTTTAAAACAGAATAATATAGTTGAGTATTAATAATAGTAAAATAGAGTATGACTGAGCACCGGTATGAAATCACTCAGTGAGGAAAATATTATTTAAAAGTCTCCTAAGGGTTCAAACAGCTGGCACGAAGCCCACATATGGCATTTTGCCCAAAATATAATAATATTTAACAATTAACTATCAAATACATAGTAAAATAATCATCGGGATGGACTAAGTCACAATCCCCAACGGTGCTCTACCCCACGCTCGTCATCTGGCGTGTAAGTCACCTCAACATAGCCGAACGCTGTGAAATTTCGGGGTTTCATACCCTCAGGACAGCATTTAAAATCATTACTCACCTCAATCTAGCCCGAAAAGCTACTCTGCAACACGCTTGCCTCTCGAATCAACTTCCGAGTGCTCCAAATCTACCAAGTTCAGATTTTTATCATCAACGAATGAATTCCAATTGAAAAATATCGAATTTAAGCACAAAACCCGGAATCAGTCAAAACCTGTCCCCTGGGCCCGCGTCCCGGAACTGAAAAATCTTTATGCCAAGATGTTCTTCATCATCTCACGAGTCCGTACATATAAAGAACTCGAAAATCGGAGTTCGTTTGACCCCTCAAATCATCCCTAGAAGGTCTCATAATCTTAAGCCCTAACTGCACCTTTTTCTACTGATTTTCATGAATTAAACACTGATATTTTGTTCCTTAATCACAAATAATCGAGTTTTAGGGTCGAAAATCCTTATGTTAATGAAGAACATTGATTTCCTCTCTTCAAAATTGCCTCAAGGCTCTTTTCCCGTTCAAAAAATGGTGAAATAACCCATAATTCGCGAAGAACACATTTTATATCTTCTACCCAGACATTTCGCATCTGCAGCACAATACCCGCTTCTGCGGTACCGCATTTGCGGTCATTCATCCCCTTCTGCAGAAATCACTTACTAGCCGTAAACTGCATCTGCGGTCCATTATCCGCATCTGCGACTCTGCAGATGCGGTCCTCTTAGCCGCTTCTGCGGTTCCTGCCCCTCAAGACCTTTTCCGCTTCTGCCACCGAGTCTCCGCTTATGCGGAGCCGCACCTGCGGTCCCCAATCCGCATGTGCGAAAATACCAGAAGCAGCAAATTCAGCAACTGCAACAAAGTCCAAACTTCTCCGTTAACCATCCGAAATCACCCCGAGGCCCCCAGGACCTCAACCAAAGGCACAAACATATCCTAATACCTTATTCAAACTTGTTCCAATCTTCAAAACACTTCAAACAATATCAAATCAATCAAAACACGTCGGATTCAAGCCAAACTTTCTAAAATCTTCCGAATTCCGCTTTTGATAAAAAACCCAACCAAACCACGTCTGGATGACCTGAAATTTTGCACACACATCCCAAATGACATAACAAAGTTACTACAACTTCCGGAATTCCATTCCGACCCCTATATCGAAATCTCACCTACCAACCAGAAAACGCCAAAAACTAACTTTTGCCAATTCAAGCCTAATCCTACACCGGACCTCCAAAATACATTCCGATCATGCTCCTAAGTCCCAAATCACCTAACGGAACTAACCAAATCATAAAAAGTCCAATCTGAGATCATATACCAACAAGTCAAAACTTGGTCAAACCTTTTAAATTTCCAGCTTCAAATTGAGAATTGTTCTTCCAAGTTCATTTCGATTATCCTGAAAACCAAAACCAACGATTTACATAAGTCATAATGCATAATACGGGGCTAGACATGCACGAGAACCAGCAAGCGAAGTACAAAAGCTCAAAACGACCGGTCGGATCGTTACAGGTACTTTTGGTACCTATTTAGGGTTCTCAATACTAAATAAAAACCCCAAACCGGTAGATTACCAATTAATAATTGACAAAATGAGAATATTCTTGCCTCTTAAAAAATGAGTTTTATCAATATAGCTGGGAGAACTACCCTCGCCTAATCTTGCTTAAATTCTATACCTATACTATTGAAGGCCTTCTCATGCCTAGGAACTACAGCCTTAAAATTAGAGATATTTATATTGATAAAAAATGGGATCTCACTAATCTATCAATGGATATCCCTTCTGATGTCCAACATAATATCCTTCAGACAAAAATCTGTTCAAAGGGCCCAATAAAGGATGTTCCATATGGACTCTCTCACCTAAAGAGGGTTTCACTACTAAAAGTTGTTACAGCCTGATCGAACCTAATTTGGGAAATCATTTGGATTTTGAGTGGATTTGGTCTTTAAACTGCCCAAACAAAATAAAATTTTTTCTATGGCAATTCCTCCATAGCAAACTGCCTTGTAGAAAATACCTGGCCCGTATACGAATCAATATTGATCCCCTATGTCCAATATGTGATTTAAAGGAAGAAGAATCAATCATTCATATCTTCTTCGATTGTGAAGTAATCAAACCTATGTGGGACACTATGGGTTTGTCAAAGCTTTATAACCCCATGGTGATCACTGGCTCTTGCAATTAAAAAATATTGATTTCTCTATGAGAAATGGGCTCCCAAAGCGGATCTCCTTTTTTCCATTTGTCCTATGGGAGATTTGGATAAACAGAAATTCCAACAATCAAAACAATTCAAGACACTCAATAAGTACAAACAACATTATAGATAGGGCTCTAGAATTCACACTTCTCACTAAAAACAGTCCAGTCCCCCTTAAAAAGATCCAACTGAAAATAAACTAGCAAAAACCTCCTAGGGGTTGGTACAAATTAAATATTGATGCTAGTTATAAGAACTATCATAAAAAGTGGCATGGGAGGTGTGTTCCGTAATGCAAATGTTCACTGGATTGTTGGCTTCGCAAAATCCTCACATGCTAGGGGTTCTTTGGAAGTAGAGATTAAAGCATTAAAGAAGGACTCAAAACAGCCCATGAGTGGGGTTTGTTCCCATTGGAAATAGAAACGGATTGTGCGGAGGCAATTCAAACTATACAGAATGGTAATATATTACTTGATAATCTTGTTAATGATTGCAGGTTGTTAATGCACCAAGGGAAGGTAACACGTATTTAGACAAGGCAACACTATGGCACACCAACTGGCTAAGGATGGCAGGATTTCAGGCAAAGAAAAAAAAGTTTTTGTATCCCCTCCCATTGTTAATTTTGTGAAGTATGACCAAGACAATCATGTTTTTGTTAAGTACCTAACCATGGATGTTTGCAATATGTTGGCAAGCTTGAGCAATCAAAGTGTCCTACGTGACATAAATGAAGACTATGATGTAACAAATATTACGTAGTCTAGTGTATATATATATATATATATATATATATATATATATATATATATATATATATATTGCTAAAAAAGTATAATGTTTTGCTACTAATTGTGGTTATCACTTGAACCCAATTTTCTCAGTGATCTACTGAAGCTGTTGGAATCTTTTTCGATTGTTTAGGATACAATGGGTTAAAATTAGATGCTCTAATGACACGTACTAGGATCAGTACAGTTCTGGAAATATATTATTTTATTTTCCTTTCTGTTCTTGATACTAGCCAAACCCTAAACCAACCATTAGGTTGTAAGAAGTAAAAAACAATCCTTTATGCATTCTCTAATTAAGACAAATACTTACATAGTCTACAAAAGATACCAATGAACTAAAGGTGATCTGTATAGGAAAATACATCTGAACTCCCATATCTTGGGTAGCTATATCTATTATCCTCTATTGTTGTGTTTTTTTATCAGGTATTGGTGAACTGTAGATCATTATTTGAGCAAATCTTTATTTTCTTGTGAAAGGTTCAAGTCCAAACTTAGTAAAATATAATCTAATTTTAGGCCAATATGAAATGGAATAAGTGCTTGTTGAAATTATTGCCTCAACAGCTGGAAATGTTGCATAACTGTTGAAGTTCAAAATCTGCTCAAAGCAAGGAAGTTGTTCAGATAAATAAGCCTTGTAACCGTTGCAGAATCTTATCTTTCTGTTGCTATTTGTTAGGATATAGCAGTAGGGATAATCTGCAATTGATTTTTCTGCTTTTCTTTAGAGCTTTTCAGTTATAAATTCTTGTATAAATATGGCTTCGATTATAGAATAAAATAATATGAGCAGCATATTCATATCTCATTTATTCCTTTGCTCGTATCTTGCTTTATATTCCAACAGATTGGTATCAGAGCCTGCCATCTTGTGGGACTTGTGAGTAGAGAGTGAACCAAATACCGATTCTTCCACCCAAAGCACATCACAATACATTCTTTAAACTATTATCTTAAATAGTTTACAGAAAATGGATTCTGAATCGAGCTTCTTAACTCCACCAGTCTTCAATGGTGAGAATTATCTAGCTTGGGGAATTGGAATGACTGTTCATCTTGAAGCACTGGATCTCTGGGAAGCAGTAGTGGAGGACTACGAAGTAACTCCTCTTGGAAATAATCCAACAATTAATTAGATAAAAATTCACAAGGAGAAAAAGACAAGGAAAGCCAAAGCCAAAGCATGTCTTTTCTCTACAGTATCACCTTTAATTCTCACTTGAATTATGCAAATGCAGTCTGCAACAGCAATTTGGGAGTATCTCAAAAAAGAATACAAAGGAAATGAAAGAGTGCAGAATATGCAAGTGATGAATCTAATTTGAGAATTTAAAATGAAGAAAATGAATGAATTAGAAACTTTAAAGGATTATTCAGACCAATTGCTTAACATAGCCAACAAGGTGAGATTGTTTGGTAAGGAATTTAATGATGAAAGAATTGTTCAAAAAATTCTTGTAACACTGCCTTAGAAATATGAAGCCATGATCTCTTCTTTAGAGAATTTCAAAGATCTATCAAGTATCACCTTGCCAGAACTTGTTAAAGCTGTGCAGGCATTGGAGCAAAGGAGAATAATGAGGAAGGAAAGTTCTGTCGAAGGAACTTTTCAAGCTAAATCACAGGAAAATGATTCAAACAAGGAAAAAAAAAGAACAGAAAGCAAAGGCAAAACAATAACAATAACAATCATGGAGGAGCTCATCCACCTTGCCCTCATTGCAAAAAGACAAATCATCCTCAATAAAAATGTTGGTGGAGACCAGATGTCAAGTGCAACAAATGTGGTCAACTAGGCCATGAAAGGGTATGCAAGTCACAACCACAACATGTGGAAGCCAACTCCACTGCAAATCAACAACAAGAAGAACAGTTATTTGTAGCAACTTGTTTTGCTAGCAATAACAATTCTAAAAGTTGGTTAATTGATAGCGGATGCACAAATCATATGACCAATGATCAAGAGCTCTTTCGAGAGCTAGATCGCTCTGTCATTGGCAAAGTCAGGATTGGAAATGGAGAATTACTCGATGCGAAAGGCAGAGGAACCGTCGCAATTGAAAGCCTTACTGATTTGAAACTTATAACTGATGTTCGTTTTGTTCCCGATCTTGATCGAAACCTCTTATGTGTTGGGCACCTACTTGAAAATGGTTTCAAGTTGTTGTTTGAAGATAAAGCGTGTCTAATCAAGTTTCACAACCCCAAAATCAACCCATTCGTGATGGCGCCTATCGTGAAACTAGGCCAGCCGACACATTTTCCAAGTAGTTCAATATTTTATTAAAACTTAAATAATAACCTTTTCAATTAAAACTCCATAAAAGATGCAAATTCAAAACCAAAATAAATGCGGAAAATAAAATCCCAACCTCGGGTGTTAGTAAGTCATGAGCAATACTACAATTGTTCCGAAACAAAACATGACCAAAAATAGTCTAGAAATAGCCAAAATGTACTAGAAGGAAGATAAAGAAGAAGAAAGGTGGAACTGCGATCGCCAGGCTGCTACCTCGCTATCTCCGATGATAATCCGCAACTGGAATAGTCAACAGCCGCTACCGTGCCCTGAGATACCTGGATTTGCACACAAGGTGTAGGGTGTAACGTGAGTACACCAACTCAGTAAGTAACAAGTCCAAACTATGGAATGATAGATAGTGATGAACTAAACCTCAGCAATTATAACATATTTAAATGGTACAGTAAAGTAGGCATGCTGGCAATTCAATTACTTCACTTAACAGTAAAGCAAAATGCTAATCCGAACAATATGAAGTATAAAGTTCAGTAAAACTCTACATGTCCATGCCGTATGCCCCCACTCTCAAGTGCTCGACCACTCGGTCTCGCATATGGCCATTCGGCCCAGGGAAATCCATCCCGGAATATATATGTATAACACTGACCTCAAGTCAATCGGTACCGAGTAACAAGAGGTAATCCAACCCTGAGAAGAAATACATCTCCAGGTATCAGCACTTCGGACAAATCCATGTCCTGGGAAATCCATCCCTCAATAATATCATCCGCTCTCACTGAGGGTGTATAGACTCCAGAGGAGCTTCTTTCTAACCAAGCGCTATAACAAGCCATTGAAGGCATAATCAATAATCTGCTGCGGCGTGCAGCCCGATCCCATAACTGTCACTCAAATTCAGGTTCTCGGCCTTACTCAGTCATCACTCTCCAGTCTCACACACATGGGCTCACAATACCAAGAAACTAGCCCAAAACAATGATATGATGTGCCAAATAACAATAACCTAGACTGAGACATGATATGATATGCATGAACAAGACTGAGTAGAGAATATCAATGAAGCTAATGATATGACAGCAAGAAACGACCTCTCGGGTCTCAAGAGTATCGGCGTGAAGCCCTAACATGGTAAATAGCATGATTTATAGCTCATTAACTTAGTCACATAATCACTACACAGATATCAGCAAGAAAGAGTCACTAAGCGGTGCCATTGAATGATCCAGGCTGCAATTCTCACGGTGCACGCCCACACGTCCGTCACTTGGCATTTGCGTCACCTCAATATTTAATCATAAAACACATAGTTCGGGGTTACGAACCCTCAGAACCAAGTTTGGAAGCGTCACTTACCTCCAACCAAGCCAAAACTCTAGCCCGCGATGCCTCTGCCTCTCGATTCGGCCTCCAAGTATTCCGAATCTAACTGATGATAGGCTATAATTACGTATTTTAGTCGCTTATTACACTCAAATTTACTGCACTTTAGTTGAGTATGCATTTTAATCGTTAGTGCTTTGCACTAATTGTGTATTTTTTGCCTTGTAGGAGTGATTCCGAGCTATATATATATTATGGAATGAATTCAAGTGATTTAGAGCTTTGAAGTCTGATTAAAAGCCCAAGGAATTAAGCCGGGATCTTATTCGGGGATCAACAGATGATAGAGAAACAAAACAAAGAATCGAGTAGGCATATTTCACACTGTCTAGTAAAATGCACATAACGTTTTTCTCATAACTCCATTTGGGCTCCATAATATATGGCTGGAAAGCTAGCTCAAAGGGCTAAAACTTTCAGGCTTTATGTTTTTCCAAATTCCAAAAGGAACAGGGTAAAAAGCGCGGTCGAAATCGCGACCGCGGACCTGAGGCGGGCTGAGGCAGTATACTTGCCAAATACCGCGTCCGTACCGCGGTTGACCGCGGCCACGGCCGTCCAGACGTGAAAAATTGTCCTTTTTCGCGTAGGAGAAAGGATAATAGTTTGTGCCCGACCCTACTTGGTATATATACATGGAAAAATGGTATTTTGGGAGGTTGGACACACTTTGACATAATTTAGACCTAAAGAGGCTAAGGAGACCGGGGATTCGACCTAAGGAGTCAATAACACACTGGGAGCAAGGCGGAGAATTCTTCTACGAGTTTTTCACTTCCTTCTTCCTATTTCCATTATTGGTTATGAATTCTAGTATTATGTTTTTGCATACTATTATGAATAGCTAATTCATTTTCTAGGGTTTTGATGGAACCTTTTGTAGGATAAATACTTGTTATGTTTTTATATAATTGAGGCGTTGGATTTCTCTACTTGTTCAACTACGTATTTGTTGCTATTGATTGAATGGCCATTAATTGACTGTGCCTGTTTAGTGCGTACTGCTCGAGAGAGAGTACATATTTAGATAGTTGTTGAACAACGTCACTCCTAACGTATGTGAGAAATCAATATATTGGGTTTAAAGGTAGGTTTAGAAATAACAAAGCCTTGACGTGGTCATAATGAGCGGTTAGATAAAGCCAACTAGCGTAGTTCGAGAGAATATGTCTACTAAATTGTTGTAGTTGCTCGAGAGAGAATTACGGCACCTAAAGTGCTCACGATCAGTAGAGAATACATTGGCAAAAATTGTAGGGAACATAGCTAGAAGGATCCCGACAATTGCGGAATCATAACTCTAGACCTCCTTAATTGCTCCAACCCTTTGTCTCGTTAGTTGATAATTTTACCGCTTTGTAGTATTTGCTAGTTAATCAGTTAGAAATATAAATCTCAATCTTTATAATTTAGAAAATTGTTCAATCTTGTCTTTTTAGTGATATTAAACAGATATAGCTAAGCCTTAGTTCTCTGTGGGATTCGACTCCGGACTTTTAGACCGGGTTATATTTGCACCGACCGCTTATCCTTTTTAGGACTAGAGTTGGGCGCGATCAAATTTTGGCGCCGTTGCTGGGGAACTAACGGTGTAGTTGTAGCTTTATATATAGCTAGAGTAAGTTTGAACTTTTATTTTGTTTTGTTTTTTTCGTATTTTTTTATAACTGTTTATTTGAGAAACGTGACATCTTGGAATTATGGGAATTTAGGTGTAGATAATTCTACTATTGATCTCCATACAAATCGTGAAGGAAACCACCCGTGGAAAAATTTTCAAAACGTTCCTAAGAGCGAGTTATGTGCACCAACTCAATCTTATTTGTGGAATGTGTGTGATGTGTGTGGTGGTAAAAATGGTCACCTTCATGGTTGTGCTTATATTTCTTATTTTCCCCCAACCCCTTACTATGATGGTTCTACCTTTTCTTGTGAAGTTAATAGGAACAGAGAACCTGGGGATGCAGACCTGAAGGAGATCCAGGATATGTTAAAGTGCCTTTTGAAACAAAATAATGAAAAACAATTGCAAATAGAAAGGCAAGAAGCAACTATTCGCAAGTTGGAGGCTCAATTGAGTCAAGTGATTGGAGCTTTTAATGCTCAACAAGCCAATATTGAGGATAGTAGCCAAGAAGAGCATGAATTTGAGGTGTTACTTGGGGAGGTTAGAGTAGAACATCAACAACCTAGCCAACTACAATTTGAGGATATCAATATTTAAGGAGTGAGACTAGAGCCAGCCAAGGACTTTGAGGATATAAATTTTGTTAACTCTAGTATCATTAATGTTGAGGATGTTGAAAGTCCTGAAGTTCATGTGTTTGAGCGCTTTGGTCCTTATTCCAAGCATTTTTTCACATTATGTTTGGATGATGATATGGAAATAGAGTCATCCGAACCAATTGAAGAGTCGAGGAATGAGGAGCAAGGTGCCTACATTCTGGAATTTTTCTTGCCAGAAAGGCAGGGCTACATACCTCATCTAAAAGCCAAGAAGTGTAAAATAGTACAATGGTTGCTTGGACCAATTAGATTTGTTCCTCTACCCTTGGAGCATAGCCGAAAACTTGATGCCAAATTGGGGGTTCAATTCATAAGCTCGAGGTGGAGGCAAAAAGTGATTCGCGTCGTGCCGCGACGTTAAATCAAGCGCTTGTTGGGAGGTAACCCAGCTTTATTGCTTTATTTTATTTATTTTTTATTTTTTTAATTGTATTATTTTTGTAGTGTCAGTTTTTTAATTTTCTAGGAGCATGGAAAGCAAAGGTATTGGAAGGATGCAACATCAAACCAAATGGTTGGAACTAAGTGTGAGGTATCCGCACGAAGGACCAAGCTTGGGAGAAGTCTGAGTACCCCATGAGTTGTTACTAATTCGACCTTTGGCCTACCAGGGGGTCTCTTTTACCCTTTTATTAGTTATGGTGTGCATTGGGGACAATGCACAGTTTTAAGTGCGGGTGAGGAGATTGTCTGGGTGACTTTCTATGCTATTTTAGTTGTGTTAGTTTAATTGATTTTTTTTTTATTTTTTAGAAAAACAAGAAAAAAAAGATTGGACTTTTCCTGACGATGGATATCCTAGACAATTTTCTTGAGGGATTTAAGTCTAAAAAAAAAAATTTTCTTTGTAGGTAGTGTAATAATTCCCCCTTGGTTTTTCTTTGTGCCGCGGTTCTTTTCCAAGGGTTATATTTGAACCGGGTGTAGTTAGTTTTTTTGGGAGTAGGATCCATTGTGTTGTGTTTTGAATTGAAGCAATATCTCTTGACTTGGTTATGCCTTGAGAATAGTTAGTACTTTGGTCGTGACGCTTAGGCTCAATTTTTGACTGTTGTATAAGTACCTTAAATTGTATGATCTTAACTTTGCTTAACTGCTTTGACTAGAGTGTCTTGATGAAACCAATCCTGAGTGAGTTATGTGCCATTTGTGTGTAAGGATTTGTTATATTCAGTGCATTGCATTTGATGCCTAGAACTTGCCATGTGTGTTTGCAAAGCGAAATAGTAGTTCAATCTTGGAAGTGATATAGGCGTTTCTTTGTTGAGCCAGATATGTATATTTTACCCACCTAATTGTTATGTATCGTAGTTAAACCCTTTGAGCCTGTAATCTTGTTTCTTTGGCAACCACATTACAAACCTTACCCATTTTTTTGAATTAATAATCTATTTGAACCTTTTAACCTCTCACGAGCACTTGAATTGTTATGAACTGTGTAAAAGTTAAAGTGTGGGGTGGTTGGTTTGGCTTTTGAGTGGAACTAATGCAATCAGGAGAAAGGTGCGCTGTTTTGAACAAGTAAGAGTCACTTGAATTGGATAAAAAAAGTTGTATTGTTGTGAAAAAAAAATTCCTTGATAAGTGGTGGCTCTTGACGTAAGTGTGCTTAAAGAAGAATGTGGTAATATACATTGATGTGAAGGTGGAGTTTTGGTTTGACATATATATTCGGTTTGAATGTTAAAGTGTATGTATTAAAGTGCTTAGGGAGGTGTAGTCACTCTTATATCTAAATGTATCCTACCCGTCCCGCAGCCTACATTACAACCAAATAAAGTCCTACTTGATCCTAGACTGAATAAGCTCGATTAGTAGAGTAGTACACTACGGGCAAGCCTATGGTGAATCTTTGTGGCATATGAATGTTATTTTTGAGAGTGAGTGAATTCTTTCTATTTTGAGTTCCTAAGTGTTCTTAAATTTTATTGTGTGGAACTACTCTCTGTTGTTGTGTGAGGGCACTTGATTCATGAAGGAAAGGTAATGTCAGTGACCTCTATGTTAGAGTAAGTAGGTGAGTTGTGAATAATGCGTAGTACTTGTGAGTCAAATCTTGAGGTGAAGATGTTACGCTTTTGTGCTTAGTCTATTTTAAATATTCTTGGTGTGATGAGTTAGGAGAATTATTTAAAAAGGTCGTGTCTATATAAAGTGTAGTTTGATTGCACGAGGACGGGCAATGGTTTAAGTGTGGGGTGTTGATGATAGGCTATAATTACGTATTTTAGTCGCTTATTTCACTCAAATTTACTGCACTTTAGTTGAGTTTGCGTTTTAATCGTTAGTATTTTGCACTAATTGTGCGTTTTTTGCCTTGTAGGAGTGATTCCGAGCAATATAGATATTATGGAATGAATTCAAGTGATTTAGAGCTTTGAAGTCTGAGTAAAAGCCCAAGGAATTAAGCCGGGATCGTATTCGGAGATCAACAGATGATAGAGCAACAAAACGAAGAATCGAGTAGGCATATTGCGCACTGTCTAGTAAAATGCATATAACGTTTTGCTCATAACTCCATTTGGGCTCCACAATACATGGTTGGAAGGCTAACTCAAAGGGCTATAACTTTCACGCTTTTCCAAATTCCAAACGGAACAGGGTGCCAAACGCTGTCGAAACCGCGACCGCGGACCTGAGGCGGGATGAGGCAATATACTTGCCAAATACCGCCTCCACATCGCGGTTGACCGCGGCCGCGGCCGTCCAGACGTGAAAAATTGTCCTTTTTCGCGTAGGAGAAGGTATAATAGTTTGGGCCTGACCCTACTTGGTATATATACATGGAAAACGGTATTTTGGGAGGTTGGACACACTTTTGACATAATTTAGACCTAAAAAGGCTAAGGATACCGGGGATTCGACCTAAGGAGTCAAGAACACACTGGGAGCGAGGCGGAGAATTCTTCTACGAGGTTTTCATTTCCTTCTTCCTATTTCCATTATTGGCTATGAATTCTAGTATTGTGTTTTTTTTCATACTATTATGAATAGCTAATTCGTTTTCTAGGGTTTTTACGGAACCTTGTGTAGGATAAATACTTGTTATGTTTTTATATAATTGAGCCATTGGATTTCTCTACTTGTTCAACTATGTGTTTGTTGTTGTTGATTGAATGGCCATCAATTGACTGTGCCTGTTTAGTGTGTACTGCTCGAGAGAGAGTACATATTTAGGTAGTTGTTGAACAACGTCACTCCTAACGTATGTGAGAAATCAATATATTGGGTTTAAAGGTAGGTTTAGAAATAACAAAGCCTTGACGTGGTCATAATGAGCGGTTAGATAAAGCCAACTAGGGTAATTCGAGAGAATTTATCTAGTAAATTGTTGTAGTTGCTCGAGAGAGAATTACGACACCTAAAGTGCTCACGATCAGTAGAGAATACATTGGCAAAAATTGTAGGGAACATAGCTAGAAGGATTTCGACAATTGAGGAAATCATAACTCTAGACCTCCTTAATTTAGTTTCCAACCCTTTGTCTCGTTAGTTGATAATTTTATCGCTTTGTAGTATTTGCTAGTTAATAAGTTAGTAATATAAATCTCAATCTTTATAATTTAGAAAATTGTTCAATCTTGTCTTCTTAGTGATATTAAACAGATATAGCTAAGCCCTAGTTATTTGTGGGATTCGACTCCAGACTTTTAGACCGGGTTATATTTGCAGCGACCGCTTATCCTTTTTAGGACTAGAGTTGGGCGTGATCACTAACCAAAATCAGTATATTATCATCAATACACGCTAAAGGAATGAAACCCACACAAAAATTATCAAATTAGACGAAAAATCCCAAATTTGGCTCAAACCTGGCACCCGGGCCCACTTCACGGAATCCGTCAAAAATTACAAACCTAGAAACTCCTTTCACTCCCGAGTCTATACATACCAAAATCATCAAAATCGGACCTCAAATGGTCCCTCAAACCCTCAACCAAAACTCTCCAAAACTCAAGCCCTAACCCCTTCACTTCTCTCCAAATTCCCACTAAATTCCATGATTAAATAGTGGAAAAATCATTACAACACAATAAATAAAGCCCAAGTAGCTTACCTCACTGATACTCCTCGATTCCCTCTTGAAATCACTGCTTTGAGCTTCAAACTCGTCCAAAAATGGTGAAGAATGGGCAGAAATTCGTGAAGGGGACCTTTATACCTTGTGCCTAGAATTTTCCGAATTTGCGGCCACCATGTCGCTTCTGCGATGCCGCACCTGCGGCAAATCCTTCGCAGGTGCAGTTTCCACTTAAACCTTAAAATCCCGCTTCTGTGGTCAAGCTGCCACACCAGCGGTCTCACAGGTATCGCACCCCCTTTTTCCTCGTAGAGTCTGGGTTTCGACATTTTTGGGACAACTCCTTTCCTTTTGGGAATTGGGTATGAGATTTGAAGAGTCACCACCTAACGGATTAAGGTGCGTCAGGGCACCTAGAGCAAATAACTCATGAACTTGTTTACATTACCAGAAATTGGGTAAGGGCAAGAAATTACCTTGAGGGGAAGGTGTTTGGCACCCCTCGAGGTCCACAACGGTGGGTCCCGGCCAAACGAAATTTGAGCGAATTAGTCATAAAGCAATTTAAACAAAATAGAGATTATTTTAAAACGGGAATAAAGGGGTCCTAGGTTTTTTAGCCTATAGGATCACTTCTGTTCAATACTTGGTAATCGTCCCCAAGTTAGGGTGCTACACATAGCATTAGCGCACAGGTCATCATAACCTTTACTACCCAATTACCCTTCCCTTAGTTATTAACTAAGCGTTCTAACAACATCGAATACGTATCCTATGCGTGCACTACTCGTTCCTTACCTGTGGCCCTGGAGGTGTTTAGGACCTCTATTTAAGATGGTTCTAGACTCACTTATGTTGCTTAAAAAGAGAAAATCTAAGCAACAAACAAAAACAGGTAGGACTGCCACATAAGAGCAAATAAGGGGGCTCATATTTACCTCCACAAATAGACAAAAACAAGTGCACGCCATTCAAACAAGTAGTTTTTAGGATTTTAGGAGTCTATAGGAAGGATATCTAAATGAGTACAAATAGAATATACAACGGTTTTATTTAGGCGAGGCAGTGAGTACCTATCAGTTTGCCTACTGATTTTTTATCACTTACTGAATTTGAGCACGTTTCAAGCAGCAAGAAAATCACAACTTTAAACCCATGATTTAATTGTCCTACAGGCTTGCCTAAGTGATAACCGGCAGAACCCTATAGACATGGTATCTAAACGTTAATCAGACCATAATTTTATAAACTAGTGATTAATTTAAACAGCGGATTTTTATCTTTTGGACCTTATAGGCATGCTTTCTAGGTGCTGAAACTGATTACAAGCGTTATTTCACGGCATTGAAACTGATTTTATACACGTTTCCTATAAACATGATATCTAAGTGTTGAAGCTGTTTAAAACATATTTCCTATATGTATGACGTCTAGGTTGTCAAACTGATTTTAAATATGATTTCCTATGGACATGGTATCTAAGTGAGCAGAATGTTATACGAGTTGATAATTCCAAAAAGATCCTATAGGCATGGTTTCTAATGCACATTGAAACTTGAGAATATGCATGAACATAAATTTTGATACAGAATTGATAAACGTCCTATAACATGATTTCTAGGATGTTAAGTGGAAATTCTGGACAAATATGAAGATAAGGCCTATAGGCATGGTTTCTAATGCATATAAATAATTACAACAATCCTTTAGGCATAATTTCTACCCGATCCCAACAAAGATATATAAAAATCCCTCCCAGCTTTACTAATAGCCCCAATATCTATTTTTACAAAGATTACTATTACAGAATAGTATGAATAAATTACACAATGAAAGAACCATTATACTATAGGGAGCCTTCATAGGCCCAATATCAACCTGGGAACCAAGCCTTCAAACATAGCACCTCTGAGCATAGTGGTGGCCCATCCATGACACATAAAAATGGTTCCTTGTGTGTCAAAGTTGCCAAGGGCCTCAGGGACCCCGGGCAATGCTCCCACCAGAATCAGATGTTCAACAAAATTCACAAAGGATTGGAGAAACAGCTCCAATATGTCAGAGTTTAGAGGTGTTTCATGGACCCTAAGCAGTGCTCACACTGGGGATGGCACGACCATAGACAGCTAAGAGTAAGAGTAGAAAATAGTATATGAAGTAGGAGATAATTTTAGGAAAAACAGTTTGGATTTTAGAAGTGAATAGAAACAGATTATTAGGTTACAACAACTACAAGCAGAACCACATTTAGCAGATGGAGTTCAGACATGAACTCCAGTAGTCAAACAACAGACAGAACAGAGTCGCAATTAATTCAAACAAGGCTTCACATTGCCTGGGATTGACATAGTTCATTAGCTATTACTAGGTGAGCATATAGGCATATATTAAACAAAGAATAACATGCTGTGATTAGGTTACTGATCAGATAGTCAGAAAGAAAAGGTAGCAAAGGTTGAGAGCATAGAAATCATGGATTAATCAGGAACCTGTTAAGGTAAACACATAAAACAAGACAGGGATTGAAACATGCTAGTTGAGAAACAGGTGAACAAGTATCCTGGATCGAGCATGAATATGCTAAGGTGTATTAACTATACTAACATATTGGACAAGACAAATTCACAAGAGTTAAAACATGATAGTTAACAGAAACATAAGGTCAAATAGAGGCATATTGATAGCTACAACAGATTGACTACATAGCATATTGAATAGGACATGATAACAGAGATAGACATATTGTTTATAAGCAGTAAACAGGAAGAACATAGGTCTAATTATATAGCATATTGAATGATAGCAAAAGTGGAGACATACCAGTTAAGAGATAGCAACAGGAAAATGAAGCAAATAGGATCCAAGAGTCTAGCCTTGGCTTTTAGCCGGCTAAACAGAGTAACAAACACAAGTAACAGAAAGAATTGCAATGGAAAGTGTGTAAGAGCGAGAGTTTGTGTGTGTTTCTGTGTCTTCCTATGTGTGTTCGTGTGTTTGAAAGAAGTCAAAATGGGGGAATTATATAGCACTTAGCAGGGTGAAACAAATAAGGAAAAGAATAATTCAAAGTTCATAAATAAGGCATACAAATAAAATCAATCAGTTAATTGGGACTAAACTAAATCAAACAACTCAACAAAATCCGAGAAAGACCCCTTAAAATAGGGGAAATCAATTTACAGCCCAGATTAGAGGTTAAACAAGGCAATAAAATCAATCCAAGACCATCTAGGAGTCAGCTAAAGCAATCAAATCCCATAAATATGGTTAATAAACTAATTAAGGCAAGTAGTATGTGTGTTTCTGTGTTTTCCTATGTGTGTTCGTGTGTTTGAAAGAAGCCAGAATGGGGGAATTATATAGAATTTAGCAGGTTGGAAAAAATAAGGCAAAGAATAATTCAGAGTTCATTACTAAGGCATACAAATAAAATCAATCAGTTAATTGGGGCTAAACTAAATCAAACAACTCAACAAAA
Source organism: Nicotiana attenuata (assembly GCF_001879085.1). Lineage (NCBI taxonomy): Eukaryota > Viridiplantae > Streptophyta > Magnoliopsida > Solanales > Solanaceae > Nicotiana > Nicotiana attenuata. The sequence goes on from NW_017670303.1 coordinate 143,476, forward strand.
TCCGGGAAAGACCCCTTAAAACAAGGAAAATGAATTAACAGCCCAGATTAGAGGTTAAACAATGCAATAAAATCAATCCAAGACCATCTAGGAGTCGGCTAAAGCAATCAAATCCCATAAATATGGTTAATAAACTAATTAAGGCAAGTAGTACCAATTAGGAGTCACAAATAATGAAAATAGGTAAAAATCACAGAGAAATATCAATCTCGACATAAAAATATAATTTGAACTCTAATAAAATCAATCAATCTCTTCTAATTGACAGAGATGAAAATAACGGGCAAATACCAGAACAACTGATGAAATAATCAAAAACCCTAGGGTTTAGAACATGGACAGTCAATCAAACAAAGAGTAACAGAATCAAACACTCAAACTTCTTTAGAAAAGTTTTGCAGAAATGCAATGAAATGAAAAAATAGTTTTAGAGAAACATTAAAATCGGTTAATAGTAAGAAAAATAGAAGATTTTCGAAGAGAAATATTGGATAACCTCAGAATCATCTCAGATCTACAATGATTTGAACATGCTCGAGTGGAAAGAGATTAGGGTTTTGAAGAATGGAACGAGGTGAGAAACATCCAATTAAGAACCGGAGTTTCAAACCATAATCATAAAGATAATAATACTCACAAACACAGCGATGAACACAAGGCAGGTTCATCGAAGAAATGAAGAGTTTAGGTCGACTCTGATTTGAATCTCTTCGAGATTCCTTCAGATAACAGCAAAATCGAACAACCAGTGAAGATAGGAGGCCGGCTGGGGCCTAAAATCACAGGGAAACCCCATGTAATAGAGGGTTTTCCGGTGACGGTGCCTAGGGTTAAGGGAGAGTCTGAGAGAGAAGAGAGGAGGGAAGGGATTTGGGAGCGGCAGAATTAGAGAAAATGAGTAGGGTTTGGGGGGTTTTGGGTAGTTAAAAATGGTAACAACTTCCTGGACCGTTGATCTCTAAGATCAACGGCCAAGATTTGATCTGGTTTTTGGGTGGGTCTGATAGGAAATTGGGGTGTGGGTATTTTAGTTGGGCTAAGGGTATAAATTTGGGCTAGGTCCGAAATTAAAACAAAATTAAAAGAGGCTATTTGTTAAATACCCAATTAATTTAACGAAACAATTTTATAAATTAATTTATAAATGATAAAAATATAATTTGTGCATGAAAATGATTTAAATAATTACTTAGTATTATTAAAATATAAAAGGTTATTTTCTTGTGAAATATGGTATTTATGCACACATGGAGCCATTATTGCAAAGTTATTGCAATTATAACTCTAATATGTACAAATGGCTCTTCATGAAATAATTAAAGCTTAGTATAAATATAAGTGATGAAATTAAACAATAAAAAATGGTTATAAAACCCTTTGTGATGTAATTAGTAATTATTTATATAATAAATGCTAGAATAAATTAATTAAAATCCTTTAAAATTACAGAAAAATTATGAAAAATACTAGTTGATGCTCATGCACTATTTTGAAAGTATATATGCATTTTGAAATATATGAGGGAAAAATTGGGTATCAACAGCTTCCCCTCTTTACCGGGAAGATGAAAGAGTTGTCGGGTAAAGAAATGATGGCCAATATGCAAATATGGAGGCCAGGCTTAGCCTCATGCGAGATTTGAGACAGGGCTTAGTCTCAAGCAGGGAGAAGGCAATGCTTAGCCTTATGCAAATATGGAGGCAGGGCTTAGCCTCATGCAAGATTTGAGACTGGGCTTAGTCTCATGCAGGGAGAAGGTAGTGCTTAGCCTTATGCAAATATGGAGGCAAGGCTTAGCCTCATGCAAGAGTTGAGACTGGGCTTAGTCTCATGCAAAGGGAAGGCAATGCTTAGCCTTATGCGAATATAGAGGCAGGGCTTAGCCTCATGCTAGATTTGTGACAGGGCTTAGTCTCATGCAAGAGAAGGCAATGCTTAGCCTTATGCAAATATGGAGGCCGGGTTTAGCCTCATGCAAGATTTGAGACAGGGCTTAGTCTCATGCAAAGAGAAGGCAATGCTTAGCCTTATGCAAATATGGAGGCAGGGCTTAGCCTCATGCAAGATTTGAGACAGAGCTTAGTCTCATGCAGTGGACAAACAGCAAGTAGGAGAAGAATATTTTAGCTGGAGATATATTTGCGTCTGGTGGCCTGATTGTTATGAGGGTAGCGATTTTGATATGTGTAGACTTGTGAATACTCCTGTTATGCTTACTGTGCTTGCATCCAAAGAAAAATTGTGAGTTTTGTAAGGGAGGTTGGTTCGTGCCTTCGTCTGCTTGCTTTGCTTTGCTCTGTTTGGAGGGCCTGTTCGAATTACCCTGAGTAACACCTGGCGGCCATAGAAATAAAGTTTTTTAAAATATGCACTTATTGATGAAATAAAGTTATTTTAGAAAACATAGTGGTATGTAATACCAAGTAAATTAGATGAACTAACGATTGTAACACTTTTAGAGACATTGCAACTTCCTTGCAATAGAATTTTGAGGGTCCTCCTCAAAATTCTGCCCCAGTTTGATCCTTCGGCCTCTCTGCGTGTAACGAAGTTTGTTGGATCTGCTTCGGAATTTTGAGAATCCTTCTCAAAATTCTGCTCCGGTTACTTAACTGTCTTGCATATGATGGCGTCGACTGGACTTGCTCCGGAATTTTGAGGGCCCTCCTTAAAATTCTACCCCAGTTTCTGGTTCTGGGGGAAATGAAAATTTTATTAAGATATGACCGAACCCACAGGGCTGCCTACGTATCCCCTCTTAAATGGGAATCAAGTCAAGCGTAGTTCAGTTACATCAAATGAATGAGTGTAAACAATCTAAACATAGTATCTCCTGACTGCATCTGAATTGATGGGTTTTGGCCAAACTTCTCTATCCATTTTAGCAAGTATGAGTGCTCCTCCTGTCAGCACCCGGTGAACCATGTAAGGACCTTGCCAGTTGGGTGAAAATTTCCCTTTAGCTTCATACTGATGCGGGAAGATCCGCTTCAGCACCAGCTGTCCCGGTGCGAATTGTCTCGGTCTGACCCTTTTGTTGAATGCTTTGGACATTCTACTCTGATAAAGCTTACCGTGACATACTGCATATATTCTTTTTCCATCTATGAGGGCTATTTGCTCATAGCGGCTCCTTATCCATTCTGCGTCACTGAGTTTGGCTTCTTGTATGATCCTTAAAGAAGGGATTTCTATTTCAACTGGAATAACAGCTTCGGTACCATAAACAAATAGATAGGGAGTTGCCCTCGTTGAGGTGCGGACCGTAGTGCGGTATCCCAATATGGCAAAGGGTAACTTCTCATGCCATTGTTTGTGATTTTCTACCATCTTCCTCAGTATCTTCTTGATATTCTTGTTGGCGGCTTCCACAACTTCGTTCATTTGAGGCATGTACGCTGTAGAGTTTTTGTGCTTTATTTTGAAGGTTTCACACATGGCTTTCATTAGATCACTATTGAGTGGCGGCATTATCAGTGATAATGGACTCGTGAACCCCGAATCGGCAAATAATACGATCATTGACAAAATCTGCGATGACTTTCTTGCTTATAGCTTTGTAAGATGCAACCTCTACCCATTTTGTAAAGTAGTCGATAGCCAATAAAATGAACCGGTGTCCGTTATAAGCGGTGGGCTGGATTGGGCCAATGACGTCCATTCCCCAGGCAGCAAAAGGCCAAGGTGCACTTGTCGCGTTGTGCTCATTAGGTGGTACCCTTATCATTTCTACATGTACCTGGCATTGGTGGCATTTCTGTACGTACTAGATGCAATCCGTTTCCATGGTCATCCAAAAATATCCAGCTCTGAGTATTTTCTTGGCTAGAACAAAACCATTCATGTGTGGTCCGCAAGTTTCAGCATGTATCTCCTCAAGCAATATGGAAGCCTCCTTTGCGTCAACACACCTTAACTACCCCAAATCAGGAGTTCTTCTATATAGAGTCCCTTCGCTTTGGAAGAAGTGTTTGGACAACCTCCGCAGTGTGCGTTTCTAGGTATGGTTTGCCTGTTCTGGATATTCTCCTTTCGCCAAATATTCTTTGATGTCGTGGAACCAAGGTTTTCCATCCGTTTCTTCCTCAACATGAGCAAAGTAAGCCGGTTGATTATGGATCCTCACCGGGATTGGATCGATGAAATTTTTATCTGGATGTTGTATCATTGATGACAAAGTGGCTAGTGCGTTTGCGAACTCATTTTGAATTCTGGGCACATGTTTGAATTCTATCTTTGTGAATCTCTTCATCAATTCCTGCACATGATACAAGTATGGTAGTATCTTGGTGTTCTTCGTAGCCCATTCTCCTTGAGCCTGATGTACCAGAAGATCCCAATCGCTAATTACCAGCAACTCTTGTATATTCATATCGATGGCTAAATTGAGCCCCATGATACAAGCCTCATATTTTGCCATATTGTTTGTGCACGGAAACCTAAGCTTTGCGGATACCGGGTAATGTTGGCCTGTTTCTGATACCAAAACTGCTCCAATGCCCACTCCTTTGAAGTTTGCAGCCCTATCGAAGAACATTCTCCAACCGTCGTTGGCTTCAGCAATGTCCTCTCTTACGAATGATACTTCTTTATCGGGAAAATAACTTTTTAATGGTTTGTATTCTCCTCCCATAGGGTTTTCAGCAAGATGGTCTGCCAATGCTTCTCCTTTGACCGCCTTCTGAGTTACAAAGACGATATCGAACTCACTTAACGATATCTGCCACTTGGCTAACTTCCCGATTGGCATGGGCTTCTGAAAGATGTACTTCAAGGGGTCCATCATGGATATGAGGTGCATGGTATAGGCACATAAGTAATGCCTCAATTTCTGGGCTGTCCAGGTTAGAGCACAGCTAGTGCGTTCCAGCAGGGAGTATCGTGCTTCATAAGGTGTGAACTTCTTGCTCAAGTAGTATATGGCTTGCTCTTTTCTTCCTATGTCGTCATGTTGTCCCAAAACATATCCAAAAGCTCCATCTAATACGGATGGATAGAGTAGCAAAGGTCTCCCAAGTTCTGGCGGGACCAGGACTGGCGGTGTAGACAGGTATTCCTTGATTTTGTGAAAAGCCTTCTGACAATCCTCGGTCCAACTGGTTTCAGCATCTTTTGTAGATGGGTTCACATAAAACCGTGGATTGTGCTATGAAGCGGCTGATGTAGTTAAGGCGTCCTAGGAAGCTCATCACGTCCTTCTTACTTTTTGGTGGTGGTAACTCTTAGATAGCCTTAACTTTGGACGGGTCCAACTCGATTCCTTGGCGGCTGATGATGAATCCCAACAGCTTTCCTGCAGGAACCCCGAATGCACATTTTGCGTGGTTCAATTTTAGATTTTACCTCCTTAGCCTGTCAAAGAACTTTCTCAAGTCTGCTATGTGATCTGCGGCCCTCTTGGATTTGATGATGACGTCCTCAACATACACCTCTATCTCCTTGTGTATTATGTCATGGAGGATGGTTGTCATGGCTCTCATGTAAGTGGCCCCAGCATTGTTTCGATCGAATGGCATCATCTTGTAGCAGTACACTCCCCACGGTGTGATGAAGACTGTTTTCTCTGCATCTTCTTCGTCAATCCAGATCTGGTGATAACCTGCGAAGCAATCTACAAAGGATTGGACTTCATGCTTGGCACAATTGTCGATCAGGATGTGTATATTTGGCAGTGGTAAATCGTCCTTGGGACTTCCTCTGTTTAAATCCCGATAGTCAACACACACCTTGACTTTCCCATCTTTCTTTGGAACCGGCACAATGTTGGCTAACCAGGTTGGGTACTCAACTACCCTGAGGACTTTGGCCTTGATCTGCTTAGTGACTTCCTCCTTGATTTTAGACTCATGTCTGGTTTGATCTTTTTGAGTTTCTGCTTCATCGGCGGACACATTGGATTGGTAGGCAACTTGTGAGATACTATGGATGTGCTCAAACCATTCATGTCATAATATGACTATGCAAAGATATCCTCATATTCCTTGAGAACACGAATGTACTCTTCCTTCTCTGATGGTGATAAGTGAATGCTTATGCGAGTCTCCTTGACGGTTTCGGCGCTCCCAAATTGATTGCTTCGGTTTCGTCCAGGTTGAACTTAGGTTTGTTCTCAAAGTTCTCAACCTCTCTGACAACTTCCTCGGGTATTTCATCTTCTTCTTCCGAGTCACTATCCTTGTATTGCGTTGTCTCATTACATGTCATAGTCATCGGTTCATTAGGAAAAGTAATAATAATGCTGTAGAAGAAAAATGTGAAAGATAATAATGAATATTAAATAGCAATGCATTGATTTAAATTTGAAAACATCCAAAATAGGTACAGCTCGATGGCTCGAGCAATTTTTTTCAAAACAAAATGCGTCTTTAAAACAAAATTACCGAAAATATCCTAAATGCCTAGTATGGCTATTAAAACAAATCAGGCTAATTGCCAAGCTACCCAGGGACTCGGCGGGCCCGAGATGGTGTGGCAGTCCAATTCCCGAGAACAACTCCCTTCTCCACAGTCTGAATGATGGGGCCTTCTTCCTCCTCCTCCTCAACTATCGCACTGCAATCCATATTCTCGTCTTCCAAGAACAAGTTTCTCAACCTAGCCAAAGCTTCCTCTTCTACAGATCCCCATATTGTATCGGGTTGGTGAAAAGTCTGACTTAGGTGTGGTACCGGCTGCTCGAGAGAGTAATAAGGACCACGCCATGGAGGCGACAATCATCATATTCCTGCCAGGTGTACTGATACCCAAGTCCAAAGGTGGTACCGTGACGTTTCAAGTGTATCGGTTGGTGATGCCCTGGAGTTCTTTCCCAAGCCCTTTGCCGGGTTCATACCTAGACCACGCCAGGATGTTTTCTATTTTGTTACACCACCACTTGTCCTTCTTAATTGCATTGACATGTTCAATGTGGTGATAAGTTTCTCCATCCAGCCTTCTTTTATTCTCGATAATCGGGATAGTTTGACTGGTGTAAATGGGTTTACTTCCATCTCCATGAATGATTACCTCCTGGTGGTTCCACTCAAACTTCAAGGCCTGGTGTAGCGTGGAAGCCACAGCCCCAACGGCATGTATCCAGGGTCGACCCAATAGAAGATTCTATGTAGCTGATATGTCTAGTACTTGGAACTCAACATCGAACCAATTTGGTCCCATCTGCTGACAAAGGTTAATCTCCCCTATCGTGGCCCTTTGAGACCCATCAAATGCTTTCATGTTCATACTTCCCGCCTGTATCTCATGGAAATCCATGCCCAACCTTTTCAGAGTAGTCAATGGACAAATGTTAAGGCTTGAACCCCCATCTATTAAGACCCTGGCGATGAATTTGTCCTCAAACTATACTGTGATATGCGATGCCCTATTGTGACTTAATCCTTCAGGTGGTAGTTCATCCTCGTGGAAGGTGATCTTGTGACTCTCTAGTACTTTCCCTACAATATTGGTCATCTCTCCGCTGGTGATATTGTTGGCCACATAAGCTTCATTCAACACCTTCATCAGAGCACTCCTATGTGCTTCAGAATTTTGCAATAGTGACAGGATGGATGTCTGGGCGGGAGTCTTGTTTAAACGATCGACGACAGAGTATTCTCTCGCCTGTACATTCCTCCAAAGATCATTTGGTCCGGTTTCAGTAACAGATTGTTTAGTACCAACCTCCTTACTTGATCCTCCCAAATTTTCGGTTGTGTAGATCCTTCCCGTTCTGGTCATCCCCTGTGCGGCACCAGATTCTTTCATCTTTGCTTTTCCCTTTCGCCTAGCTTCAGCAACGTAATCCCAAGGTATAGCGTTGGACTTGAAAGGAGATGTGGGTTCTACTGTCACTGTGAAAGGTGTGGCCACTTCTACCTCAAATGGAACAGGTGTGGCTGCAGGTGGTATAACCTGTACCTCAAATGGAACCGATGTGGTTACCTCAACCTCAACTGGCGGTTGTACCTGTACCATAATGGGATTGAGCGTGACTGCGGGCTTCTTAGGATTGTCACCCTCTTTGATAAGTTCGATTGATCCCTCGGGATCCCACTCCTCGTCAGTTTCTATCACATTAATTCCTTCACCCCTATGATCTGGAAGAGGATTGTTGCGGACGTTGAGTGCAACTTCCTTCGCCTGTATGATCTTATTATCAATCAATGTCTGGATCTTATCTTTCAATTTCTGGCACTCGTTAATTGTGTGCCCCTTCATACCAGAATGATATGCATAGGTTTTATTCGGGCTTACCCATTGAGATAAATTCTCCATTGCCACAGCGGGAATATGGGTGACATAACTAGCAGCCTTCAATCTTTCAAACAGCAGGTCGATGGGTTCAGCAATGGCGGTGTATTATCTAGGTGGTTTGCGATCAAAATTAGGTTGGGGTCTCTGGTAAGTGTGATAGGCGATGGCGGGTTGAGAATATCTGGGAGGTAAGGGTTGATATGTAGATGGAGGGGTTTGGTATGTGAGTGGAGATTTTGGGCCTTGGGCCACCATTACTACCCCTACTTCTTTCTTCTTTGATATGCCACCTGATTGTAATGCTTTGTTCGTTGCCTGCAATGCCTCGAAATTTGTCACCATCCCGCTTTTAATACCCTCTTCAATCCTTTCTTCGAGTTTGATGATATCGACGAACTTATGATTCTCAATAACCATTAGCCTTTCATAATACTGTGGGTCCTGTGCCCGGACAAAGAACTTGTTTATCTATTCCTCGTCTAATGCCTGTCTGACCTTGTTTGCTTCTGACCTCCACCGAGTAGCATACTCGCAGAAAGTCTCAGTTGGCTTCTTCTTTAGGTTCTGGATATTGAAGACATCTGGTGCATTCTCCCTATTGAACCTGAACCAGTCCATAAAGTCTGATGCCATGCTCACCCAATTGGCCCATTTCTTAGGATTCTGGCTTATGTACCAGGACAGGGCATCTCCGGTAAGACTTATCATGAAGAGTTTCATTCGAATCTTTTCATCTTTTCCGACCCCGCCGAGCTTGTCACAATAAGTTCTCAAATGAACCTTGGGATCACCTGTTCCGTTAAACATTTCGAACTTGGGATGTTTGTAACCCTCCGGCAGTTCCACATCTGGTTGTATGCATAAATCCTTGTAGTTCTGACCTTCTATCCCTTTACCTCCTTCAACACCCTGAACGCGACTTGTCAACTTCTTGAGTTCCTCGGCCTTGTTCTTGATGAGCTGGTCCTTCTTAGTGGATTCTGGTGTATAAGAGATTGGTTGAGTGGAGTGAAGTAGTGTTTCCATGTATATAGGGTTGTTTTGGTGGGTGCTAGGGATTTTGGTGTAGTGGTGATCGTTGGTGGAGTTTTGAGGATCGGGAATAGGGTGTGGTGTGCTCTGAGGAGTGGGATAAGTAGTGGTTTATGGATACTAGGTTGGTTGTGGAGGAGTTAGTACCGGCAGAGGAATGGGATTTTGAGGTGGTGTGGCGTATTGATGGGGCGCGGGAGGATTTTGTTGATGCTGGATTGGCGTATTTTGAGGAGGTGATGGATTTTGAATGTTTCTTTGGTTAACGTCTGGGACGTTCACAGTGAGGGAAAGATTTGCCAAGTTGCGGACCTGCTCAAGTTCTCCTTATAACTCCAGTATTTTCTGCTCTAATCGTAGGACCAAATCATTCTAGGACGGAGCACTCCGACCGTCTGAAGTTTCAACATTCTCAGCATTTTCTTTTCATATACCACTCAAGTCATCCATCTTTGCTTTTCCTCTACTTTTCGGATTACTCATAGGAGGAGGAGGTGGAGGGCCTCTAGATCTGGTGTGATATGCTGATGATGCCAGTATGTGCGAACCAACCTTAAGGGATGGGAATAATAAAAATAAAGAAAAGTAAAGGTAAACAAATTAGTAGGGATTCTGAAAGTGTTTGCAGTATTTAAACACATATTGCGAGAATGTAAATCCGCGTCCTAATTTGGGAGCCTCATTGTGCCCGGGGTAGGCCTAGCGACAAATAGATTTGGAGAATTTCAGTGCCAACGATTGCCTCATTTCATTAATGTAGAAATAGATGAATCTAAAATGACACTAAATAAGATAAGTCACTAACGGCACTTTGCCTTATTACATTTGAAAAAGCAAATAAACCTAATCTACTTGGTCCCAGAAGGACATTCTCCAGGCGGGATGTTTTTGGTTTCGTCGATCGAATTCCCCAGTTCGTGCAAGTTCAGCAGTAGGTATGCCGTTGATAAATGTCCTCCTTCGCTTCCTTCAGTGTTCTGGCAATCGGTGACTGTTTTCCTCATTTTCCCTCCAATTCCATCAGACTGTACTCCAGATATTCCAACCTTTCGCTTGATTTAACAGCCATCTCCCTCCACTCATTAATTAGTTCCATATCGGTCTTGTGTCGCTCCATGTGCTCGGCCTCGGACTCGTGAACCCTTTTGCGCAGTTTGTTGTGCTTTACTTGGGCCTCGGCAACTTCGTCTATGACTCTATTTCTTGGACCAACCCTTGGCTTGAATGTTCCTACTATGTTATCATCTAACCATGAAGGGTAAAAGTACACATGACTAGCATGACATCGATCTGGCTTGATGGTATCCCTTTCCACGATAATTTTAAAATGCCACATATGCTGAGCTTCACATTTGTATGGGACGTCCTCATCCTGAAAGTCTGCCCTGTAGTGACTTATTTTAGCAACTCGTGGTATGACCTGCTTCCTGCCTGCCTGTCTCATAACTCTAATGGGAGCATAAGGGTATATGCCCCTTAACCCGATCAGCACTAAGTATGGAACATCCCTAGATCTGATGATGAACTCGTCGGTAGGGAACCATTCTAACATCCATTGAACTTGATCCCCGGTCAAATTGCTGAAGAACTGCGCCCATGCTACAACATCTTCGGGTTGAGCAAACTTGTCTGGGATATAGGTCATTCTGTTAGGATGATGGATATAGCTATGTGATCATCCCACGGCCTTCACGGAAGCTCTTGACGGTATTGACTCTTTTGGAGATGCTCTAACAACCAAACTTGTAACAACAGATTACAACCTTCGAAGTATGTGTACCCCTTTTGACAGCGGTATAAGGCCCGGTATATGTCTGCTATGATCATAGGGACAATGGTATATGTCTGCCCCTCGATCCCATCCATCAAGGTTTTGGCTACCATGGCTAGTCTGGTGTGGATTCTGTCCCCTTGGATCGGGAATACTAACATACCCAAGAAATAGATGATGAACACAAAAACCCTGCGGTGAATCCAACCCAAGGAAGTGATGGAGAATTCGTCATCAAAAATACAATAAGATTTTTTGTAACCGTATCGTTCATAGAGGAAGTCGAAGGGTATGTAGGAATCATTCAGGCACTCCAAGTCATCATTCTTCTTTAATTTCATCATCTTCAGAAACCCCCTAGTAGAGCAATTTTTCGGCACCAATAGACCAGGACTATCCCATGGCAACCCAGCGAATCCATCTATTTCTTCCAAGAGAGGGGTCATTTCTATGTTTCCAAAGCGAAACACAGCTCTTTGTTTGTCATAGAACATTATGGAAGCTTCGATTAACATGTTGTTCGGTTGGAGGTCCAATAAAGAAGGCGAATTTCCTAAGACCCTTTTCATATGATTCTTATCACTTGATGGAAGATCCTCCCACCAATCTAGCAACAATGGTGGTATGTTACGGACCATGCCGAACCTGGGGACTTCGTACCTCATTTTCTGCAAAACAAATATGGTTAGGCCCTTTCCCCCTCTAGATCCAACTATTTATACAACAATGATTAGCATATTGGCACTTATTTCTCCAAAATTAATGCACACAATCGTGGTGGCATTCGTTGCGATTATGGAAAACCCGATGGACTTTTGGACGAGGCTTGTCTTAAAAAGTTATTATGTGGAAAACATATTAGCCCGGCTAGGTTTTACCATGATGCATGTACAATTAATCAGAGTAAGGTTTCTAGAGAGGTCTAGACTGGTACCCTAGAGCGGACAACTTGAGGGGGAAAGGCACAGAACTGTCGACTGCACCGCTGATAGATTAGTTTTACCGCAAATACGCCTTTCCAAATTTAAAGGGTGACATTTAGGGACGGCGCAAACACTCATCGAGCATTGCCACGAGTGGAATATGATGTTGAGCATGATTTATGCAATAATAAATAGCATGTTGTCACGTATTTGCACGCAAAAAATGATAAATGCGGTATTTAATAATTGAAATACGTTTAAGAAAGAAAACAGGGAGACAAGTCAGTTTTGGTAATAAAGGAAATCGTAAATGCTTGTAAAATAGGCAATTAAATCCAAATAAGGGGGAATGGGAAAGGGTGCACACGTATTAACAGAATAAAGCATGCTTGAGAATAATTCACAAAAATCAAGTTTGTTATGGCAAGAGTCTAATTATCCCCAGCAGAGCCGCCATGCTGTCGCGCCCCCTTTTTCCTCGCGGAGTCCAGATTTCGACATTTTTAGGACACCTCCTTTCCTTTTGGGAATTGGGTATGAGATTTGATGAGTCGCCACCTAACGGATTAAGGTGCGTTAGGACACCTAGAGCAAATAACTCATGAACTAGTTTACATTACCAGAGATTGGGTAAGGGCTCAAAATTACCTTGAGGGGAAGGTGTTAGGCACCCCTTGAGGTCCATAACGGTGGGTCCCGGCCAAACTCAATTTAAGCGAATTAGTCATAAAGCAATTTAAACAAAATAGAGATTATTTTAAAACGAGAATAAAGGGGTCCTAGGTTTTTTAGCCTATAGTATCTCTTTTGTGCAATACTTGGTAATCGTCCCCAAGTTGGAGTGCTACACATATCATTAGCGCACATGTGATCATATCCTTTACTACCCAATTACCCTCCCCTTAGTTATTACCTAAGCGTTCTAACATCATCAAATACGTATTCTATGCGTGCGCTACCCGTCCCTTACCTGTGGCCCTGGAGGTGTTTAGGACCTCTATTTAAGGTGGTTTTAGACTCACTTATGTTGCTTAAAAGGAGAAAATCTAAGCGACAAACAAAAACAGGTAGGACTCTCACATAAAGAGCAATTAAGGGGGCTCATATTTACCTCCAGAAAGAGAAAAAAACAAGTACACGCCATTCAAACAAGTAGTTTTTATAATTTTAGGAGTCCTATAGGAAGGATATCTAAATGAGTACAAACAGAATATACAACAGTTTTATTTAGGCGAGGCAGTGAGTACCTATCAGTTTGCCTACTGATTTTTTATCACGTACTGAATCTGAGCACGTTTCAAGCAGCAAGAAAATCACAATTTTAAACCCAGGATTTAATTGTCCTACAGGCTTGCCTAAGTGATAACCGGCAGAACCCTATAGACATGGTATCTAAACGTCAATCAGACCATAATTTTATAAACCAGTGATTAATTTAAACAGCGGAATTTTATCTTTTGGACCCTATAGGCATGCTTTCTAGGTGCTGAAACTGATTACAAGCGTTAATTCACGGCATAGAAACTGATTTTATACACGTTTTCTATAAACATGATGTCTAAGTGTTGAAGCTATTTTTACCCTTATTTCTTATATGCATGTCGTCTAAGTTGTTAAACTGATTTTAAATATGATTGCCTATGAACATGGTATCTAAGTGAGAAGAATGTTATACGAGTTGATAATTCCAAAAAGATCGTATAGGCATGGTTTCTAATGCACATTGAAAATTGAGAATATGCATGAACATGAATTTCGATACAGAATTGATAAACGTCCTATAGCAGGATTTCTAGAATGTAAAGTGGAAATTCAGGACAAATATGAAGATAAGGCCTATAGGCATGGTTTCTAATTCATATAAATAATCACAACAATCCTATAGGAATGATTTCTACCCGATCCCAACAAAGATATATAAAAATACCTCTCAGCTTTACTAATAACCCCAATATCTGTTTTTACAAAGATTACTATTACAGACCAATATGAATAAATTACACAATGAAAGAACCATTATACTATAGGGAGCCTTCATAGGCCCAATATCAACCTGGGAACCAAGCCTTCAAACATAGCACCTCTGAGCATAGTGGTGACCCATCCATGACACATAAAACTTGTTCCTGGTGTGTCAAAGTTCCGAAAGGCCTCAGGGACCCCGGGCAATGCTCCCACCAGAATCAGATGTTCAACAAAATTCAAAAAGGATTGGAGAACCAGCCCCAATGTGTCAGAGTTCAGAGGAGTCTCATGGACCCTAAGAAGTGCTCGCATTGGGGATGGCAGGACCCTAGACAGCTAAGAGTAAGAGTAGAAAATAGCTAAGAAGTAGGAGATAGTTTTAGGAAAAACAGTTTGGATTTTAGAAGTGAATAGAAACAGATTACCAGGTTACAAGAACTATAAGCAGAACCACATTTAGCAGATGGAGTTCAGACATGAACTTCAGTAGTCAAACAACAGATAGAACAAAGTCACAATTAATTCAAACAAGGTTTCACATTGCCTGGGATTGACTTAGTTCATTAGCTATTACTAGGTGAGCATATAGGCATATATTAAACAGAGAACAACATGCTGGGATCAAGTTACCGATCAGAAAGTCATACAGAAAAGGTAGCAAAGGTTGAGAGCATAGAAATCATGAATTAATCAAGAACCTGTTAAGGTAAACACATAAAACAGGACATGGATTGAAATATGCTAGTTGAGAAATAGGTGAACAAGTATCCTAGATCGAGCAGGAATATGCTAAGGTGTATTAACTACACTAACATATTGGACATGACAAATTCACAGGAGTTAAAGCATGCTAGTTAACAGAAACATAAGGGCAAACAGAGGCATATTGATATCTACAGCAGATTGACTACATAGCATATTGAATAGGACATGATAACAGAGATAGACATGCTATTTAAAAGCAGTAAACAGGAAGAACATAGGTCTAATTATATAGCATATTGAATGATAGCAGAAGTGAAGACATACCAGTTAAGAGATAGCAATAGGAAAATGAAGCAAATAGGATCCAAGAGTCTAGCCTTGGCTTTTAGCTGGCTAGACAGTGCAACAAACACAAGTAACAGAAAGAATTGCAATGGAAAGTGTGTAAGAGCGAGAGTTTGTGTGTGTTTCTGTGTCTTCCTATGTGTGTTCGTGTGTTTGAAAGAAGTCAAAATGGGGGAATTATATAGCACTTAGCAGGGTGAAACAAATAAGGAAAAGAATAATTCAAAGTTCATAAATAAGGCATACAAATAAAATCAATCAGTTAATTGGGGCTAAACTAAATCAAACAACTCAACAAAATCCGAGAAAGACCCCTTAAAATAGGGGAAATCAATTTACAGCCCAGATTTGAGGTTAAACAAGGCAATTGTTTACCTTGAAAATTGTAATTACAATTAGATTTGATTTTGTGGTTCTAAAAATACGTGATTTATTTTTATCCTAGTTTTTTGGCAATGGATGTTAAGTGTGAGACTAGAAAATAAGGTAAGAGCTTGAAGATAGAACGTTATGCAAACCGAGTAGCTGAGAATCGGGGTCTCGAGCTAGCCTCTACTAGGCCTCGAGGTCGAGCTAATGCGTTAGGCTGTGGATAGCTGATGAAGGACAAACAGTTCTAAGAGCTTTGATAGGGGCTCTTTATGATCAATGATGAGTAATAAATGAAGAACAATCAATGAAATGTAATAAATGTAAGCAATGTAATAAATATAAGCAACAAAATCAAGGGAGAATAAGTTTAAGTTAAGGAGCAGAGAATGTTCTTGTTCTTGTATTCAATATCATGTGTGCAAAAAATGACAAGGATCCCCTTTATATAGGAGGGAGAATGCCAACACAGTACAGGTGCATTTATTACAAAGATATGCAGCTGGTAAAACCATTTATTACAAAGATCAACGGCTGGTACAGCCATTTAATGTCACGGTACAAACTTGTACTATTCTCGTAGACCTAGTCAGCTTTAATCACGTGCCTTGGGAATTTCTAATTTGTCCAGGATAGCTGCCGATCTGCACTGCCCCGAGGTTGAGCATAGGGAACCCTCGGGGTCGAACCTCGAGTTGTGCCTCGGACCTTCTGAAGACGGGCTATGGAATTCCAAAATGATCGTTAAATCGGACTCTCCGATTTCAGCCGTATACAGATAGTCCCCGCATTTCATAGAATAGAATGATGTGAAACAACTTTGACATCAGCTTCCTCGAGCCTCTCATGATGACGTCTTACGTGTGACGTAAGATTTCATGATGACTGAAACATCCCATCAGTTCATCTATCCAGAAACATTCAATACACTGTCAGTTTATTTTCCCAAAAGCGGTGATATCGCCGCCGGTCCGTTTCCCAAAAAGCATTGATTGCGCCAGTCGATACGTTTCCAAAAGGCATTGATTACGCCGCCGATTATGTTACTGCTTTTTTATAAATGGGAGGTTGCTTGAGCCAAGATTTCATTCAATCTTTTTCAACAGCTTTTGGCCCTTTCCCTTCTCTATATCTTCTCCCAAATTTCTATCTTTATGGTTCAAAATAGTGACCATAAGGTCATACGGCAATAACTCAGCCAGTTATGCCGTGGCTCTTTTTCAATGCTTTTCCCCGCTGAGTGGAACTATACTGGGTTGATGTTGTTGTTGTTGTTATTGTTACTAGTCCGAGATAATGAGAGAGAGACCTCAAATTCTTCCCGCACTAGAAGATATACGCACTGCAAGCCGCTGCTCATCTCTCTTAACTTCAACCTGGTGTGGCGCCTCATTCCCTTTGCTTTCTATGAGTGAGGTGGCATCATCTACTAACTTTTACGTCCCACACCGGTGCAGTGTCTCAAGAAGTGGCTTCACAATAGTAGTGCTGACGAGACCCGTTCTCGCCAAATTTGTAACCAAGCCACAATTTTCCCCGCTTGTTAAAAGCTTTTTCTCTTTGATAAGCTATAGCTATCTCGGAGGAGTCTCTCGAAGATATTGCTCTGAAGATCGAAATGGGGTCCTCGAGGGAACGGTTTTTGCTGATGTCGTGTTCGAGGATGTACCCTCAAAGTAGTTTAGGCTTTTTAGCTGTTGTTTTTTTCTTCTTTGTTTCAGTGAAAGGAGCCTTCATGGGCTTTTGTAACCCTCGCTTATTAATATAGTAGTTTTTTCAATTTGCCTTTGTCTTGTTTTCGATTCCCTTTTGCTTGTGTTTGCAAAAAATCCAACCGTGTGACTTTATCGATCAGTCCGAATATTGGACTCGGACATAGGAATTCCTTTGGTTCTCAATTGGTTAATACGATATTCCCTGAGACACTCTGCCATTCCTCGGACTAAGCCTGGATTGATCTAACACAAACTTAGGCCGCCGGGACTTCCGAGTTTGAATTGAATGAGAGCGACGCATCAAATTTCTTCAAAATAAAGCTTAGCCCTTTTAGGCATCATCGATAGTCTTCAAGTGAAAGTTAGCTTGAGCATCTGAAAATAAAGATTGCCCTTAGGCTTTCACCAATAGTCCCTGAGCGAGGATACACTCGAACTCGGGTGGCCCTTGGGCATAGTAATTGAGCGAGCATTTGCTTCGACTTGAAATAAAGCTAGCCCTGAGGCTTTATGAATAGTCCCCGAGTGAGAACTGGCTCGAAATCAGGTAGCCCTTGGGATTAAGAATCGGGTGAATGACCCGCACTTCAAATAACAGAGATCCTCGAGATCGGGCACCATCTCGAGGCTAGGTTTATGTGTCTAGCTCCTTAGAGTCCATCGTTATAGCAACAGAGATCCTCGAGATCGGGCACCATCTCGAGGCTAGGTTGTTACGGGAATCTGTGACCCCTCGAACGTTGTACGACAATGTCGTTTGTACGACATGGCCATGAAGTGACCAAGGTGGTCCTGCCGGTACACTTCTCCGAAAGTGGTAATGGCCTAGACAGAATTAATTGGCCTTTAGAGTAGGCGGACAGTCGTCGCTTGCTCTATATATGAGTTTGCTTTCCTCTTACTTGAGGATTCGGCTACTTTGAGCATCTATCCTTTTCGTAAGGCTTTCCTTCCTTGCGTTAGATCTTTCACCATTTTAATTTGAAGCTTTCGCCTAAGTTCTCATTTCCCTTTTCTTGTTTCACCATAGTTATGGCTGCCACACCCAAGCCCGTTCACCAAGAAGAGGAGAGTTCCGCCTCAGCTTCTCGCTCGGTCGGTGGTACACCGCCGGCGTCTGGTGAGCCAACCTCGAGATGTTTCGTTTTGAGGAGGGATTTTACGTTAGAGAGAGCTCCCAATGTTCAGGGCCATTGGGAGCATGCATCAAGGTCCATTTCATATATAGGAGAGAGACACCTCGAGGCAGTGAGGAGAGACCGCGGATGGGGAGAAAAGGTGGTATTGCAGGTACCTTCCCCGGAAGAGAACATCATGGTTCAAGTAGAGGAGTTTTTGAACGTATACACATACCCTTTTACGTTGGGCCCTCTCTATAGAGTCGTGCTTGACTTCTGTCGAAGATATCGGGCTACCCTGGCATAGGTTCACCCATCGTTCTAGAGGATAGTATTGATGATGAGGCTCTTTGCGGAGGGAGCCGGGCTTGAGTTCACCCTTAGCCATCTTATCAGATTGTACCAGCCCTTTCATTACCGAGGCCTGATAACATTACGATGTCGATCTGCCAGGAACTTTATTACCGACGATGAAGAAGATGGGGACGAGGATGGATGAGTCGATTTGTCCGAGTATGGACTGTCGATATTATCCTCGTGGAGTTCCTACCATTTCCTGAGAAATGGAATTTCACACGTAAGTACACTTGTGTTTCTATTTATTTATTTTCATGGTGGAGGCGGGCTCCGTGAAAATGCTTTCCTTCTCTTTATTACAGCAGTCCCGTGCATGCCATACGAGGTCTCGGACCTGGCAGATTAGACTTGGAAGCTCTCAGCTCGCTCGACCTACAATGGGCGTAAGTGGCAAGACCTGTCGAAGGGTAGATAGGAAGCAAAACACCACAGAACGTGCTTGTGGTTTGTTTTCTTTGAAACGTACTTTCTTTTGTATGTACTAACTCCGTCACCACATGCATTGGAGAACTTTCCGAGATGAGGTTGTGCCCCCTCGGGGAGGAGGAAGGATCGTCGGCTTTGGGGTCGAGGAATGATAACAAGCGGAAGGAATCCTCGAAGGACGAGGGTGCTCATAGCGAGGCAAGCCCTGCTCAGAGGATCAAAGAAGATGTATCACCTGAGCCTGTAGCGCCCGAGGCTTCTAGCCTCGGAAAAATGGTTCCTCCTGTGCTGCCGTCTTCTTTTCCCGTCGAAGGCACTTCGAGGGATAAAGATTTTCTACCGCATTCTTTTTCTTCCGCCGAAGGTACTTCAAGGTAAATTTGGGGTCGTCTTCTTTTCCCGTGCTGCCGTCTTCTTTTCCTGTCGAAGACACTTCAAGGGATAAAGATTTTCTACCACATTCTTTTTCTTCCGCCGAAGGTACTTCGAGGTGAATTCGGGGCCAGGGGCCGCCTATATTAAGCGGGGTATCGAGCGACCATATTCCCATCGATAGTGGTTCTACTGGGGCCGATTAGACCAGGCCAGTAGATCTGCGCTCAACTTTTGAGGAGGCTCAGCGGTTCTATTCTGTGGTGTGTTTTGGTCGATTGTATTGGCTTTTCAGATTTGCACTTTTATTTTCTTATTGAGCTTCTTTTTCATAGGCCTTTGACAAGCTCAAGTCTGAGCTGCTCCGCCATGAAGCCAGCTTGCGAAAAGCCTTGGACGGGGAGAAATCCCTCAGGCTTCTTTGTGACAAAAGGGCAAAGGTATTGGTACACCTGCGGTACGAGGCGAGTCGAAGCCAGAACTACGAAAGCTACCTCGAGAGGCAGGTAACCTTTGTTTCAGAGGATGCATGTTTCCTCTTCTACCTTCGGAGATTAATATTTTGGTACTTCAGTTGCCAAAAAGATAAATGGAGGACCTGGAATGCCTTTGGGGCGACGTTGGTCCGACCAAGTATGTGTGTAATGAGCTAAAGGCTCAGGCAGATGCCCAAGTTGCGGCCAAGAAGAATGCTTTGGCCAAGGTTTCTGCCCTCGAGGTGCAACTCCGGAATGCTTGTAGAAACAGTTCAGTCCAAACGAGCATGATTGCAAAGCTCGAGTCTGATCTTTTGAAGATGAAGGCCGAGGTTATGGACGCTCGGGCTGAAGCTGAAGAGGTACGAGCTAAGGCTGACAAGAAAGTGGCCGTCTATTTAAAAGGCGCTGCCGATGCTCTTGCTGAGTTGAGAGGGGCTTCCAATCGGGAGAGCAGAAGTAATGAATATGCCCGGTGCAGATCCCGGAGGGAAACCCTCGAGGAGATCCATGCATGGGGCTTCGATCTCTCGGAAGAGATAGCACGGGCCAAGGTGAATGAATACAACGCCAAGTTCCTACTATCCGATGCCGAAGATAATGAGGAGGAGGCCGATGGTGCCGCAGTCCCCAAGGGTAAAGTACACTAGGTTTTTTCTTTTTGATTCTTTGTATAGTGTTCTTAGAGAACTTTGTGAACGAAACCTCACATTATCTCACATATACTTATAAAAAGAAGCCTTTCGGTTCCATTTTTCATGAATTTGCCTTTGCTTGTGTACATCTTTCTCTGTTTTGAATTTTGGTGTTTACCGATGATTAGTCAGATGAACTGTACTTCGAGGTAAAACCCTTAGGTTTACAAATCGGCCCTGAGGCTTGTTGGGCTAGCCTGTAGGCTCTTACGCACTTGCCCTTAGGCACTTTTTAGTTAACCGTTTCGGGCTCAGTTTTCGGGTCGGTACGACCTCTAATATTGGCTGGCGCCAAGGCTCTTACGCGTTGGGTCGGTATGACCTCTAATATTGGCTGGCGCCTAGGTTCTTGCGCGTTGGGTCGGTATGATCTCTAATATTGGCTGGCGCTTAGGCTCTTACGCGTTGGGTCGATACGACCTCTAATATTGGCTTTATTTTTCCCTCGTTAAAGACTTTTTGAAGTTTTTGTGTTCGCCCGACTCTTCGACGGTTCGATAAGAACATCGATTGTGTGCTGTTATGCAGAAAATAAATGAGCACCCCAGGAGGTTTCGCTCGATGGCTGAATTGTTTCGAAGCCTGTTGTTTGGAGCTGACATGATCGAAGCTCTTTTGCTTATGCAAAAGGGTAGCCTGATTAACCGGTTCTTTTCGAAATATTTTTGAAATTGTACCAGGTAACCTATCTGTAAGACCTCAAGCCAGACATGAATTATACTTGTACCAAGTAACCTATCTGTAACACCTCGAGCCAGGCATGAATCATACTTGTGCAAAGTAACCTATTTGTAAGACCTCAAGTAAGGCAAGTTAAAACTTATAAGACCTGACAAAAGGCATAATCCCGATCTTAAAGTTAAGGATATATATTCGAACTTGTAAGACCCCTAAAAAGGCATACCCTTGATATAAACGCCGAAGCTACTTCACTCGGGTACTAAAAGGCTGCGGCCAAATGCAATGACTACGGTCACAACGCTTCGGCCAATCTAACGCGGCTCGGGGACGCCCGACCGTCGCCATAAAATCACAGGCCTTCAATTACTTCAAAAATATTTCGAAAAGAACCGGTTAATCAGGCTACCCTTTTGCATAAGCAAAAGAGCTTCGATCATGTCAGCTCCAAACAACAGGCTTCGAAACAATTCAGCCATCGAGCGAAACCTCCCGAGGTGCTCATTTATTTTCTGCATAACAGCACACAATCGATGTTCTTATCGAACCGTCGAAGAGTCGGGCGAACACAAAAACTTCAAAAAGTCTTTAACGAGGNATTGAAGGCCTCTGATTTTATGGCGACGGTCGGGCGTCCCCGAGCCGCGTTAGATTGGCTGAATTGTTTCGAAGCCTGTTGTTTGGAGCTGACATGATCGAAGCTCTTTTGCTTATGCAAAAGGGTAGCCTGATTAACCGGTTCTTTTCAAAATATTTTTGAAGTAATTGAAGGCCTGTGATTTTATGGCGACGGTCGGGCGTCCCCGAGCCGCGTTAGATTGGCCGAAGCGTTGTGACCGTAGTCATTGCATTTGGCCGCAGCCTTTTAGTCCCCGAGTGAAGTAGCTTCGGCGTTTATATCAAGGGTATGCCTTTTTAGGGGTCTTACAAGTTCGAATATATATCCTTAACTTTAAGATCGGGATTATGCCTTTTGTCAGGTCTTATATGTTTTAACTTGCCTTACTTGAGGTCTTACAAATAGGTTACTTCGCACAAGTATGATTCATGCCTGGCTCGAGGTGTTACAGATAGGTTACTTGGTACAAGTATAATTCATGTCTGGCTTGAGGTCTTACAGATAGGTTACCTGGTACAAGTATAATTCATGCCTGGCTTGGGGTCTTACAGATTTGGTATTGCCTTATGGAGGTCTTACATTGTTGATAACGCCTCGTGGAGATCTTACATTTTCTAACATTGCTATGTGGAGGGCTTTCGGGCTCGAGGTCGCCCGCATAGGGTCATACAGCCTCGGGTTCTTGATACCTCGATGGGGTGACCGTCAGCGAGAGTCCCCGAGACGTCGAGAGTTTTTGGCTCTGGAGCCTTTCTTTGTATATTTTGATGTTGCCTCGTTGAGGGCTTACGAACTCGAAGTTTGCGGCCGGGAGGTCTTACGGCTTTGATTTTTTGATGTCAGTCCCCGAGTTTTCGGGAAATTTCTTGCTCTGGAGCCGTTTCTTGAAAAAAATAGCGGATTTCTTTGAAGCACAAAGTGTTTTGATGGAAAAATATTCCTTTATTACTTGGCACAAGTACACATGTTTTCGTCGTTAAGGGTTCAATTATTCTATGTGGACACGGTTCATTCGACTGTTTGGCCCGATACATCATTTTCCTATCTAGACACTTTTTGGCTCATCTTGCCTTCTTCGAGGGGGTGACCTCCCGGGGGATGCCCCCCAATATTCGAGGTTGATTGAAGACAAGCCTTGAATACTTGTTAAGTTCTCCTTAGGTAGCATATAGATATTGCCTCGTTAAAAACCTTGCCGGTAAAACCCTTTTTGGGATAAAATCTAATCGAAGGAAAAGAGTGCAACGTATGCTTTAAAACCTAAGGTCTTCAAGCTGGAGAGTGCTTCGATTGTTCTTACTGGACCCTTGCACATAGGTTAGTGTAAAATGTATATGAAAAAGGGAGACGGTTATACCTTAGTAGTGATGGTGCTTCGAGCCTCGATATTCTTCAAATGCTTGCTCCGGGGACGCGGTACGATCCTTTGCTAATTGACTCGGGTATAGCCGAGAACGCAGCTCGTGATTGCTACTTCGATGTTTGCTTATCCTTTGGCTCCTTTGATGTTGAAGGTGTCGATGTCGGTGCCACGTCGTGCACTGCGAACATCTCTCTCGCTGCATGTTGCTCCCCATATAAAGTTTTTATTCCATCTTTTGTTGGAAACTTCATCATTTGATGAAGGGTTGACGGTACTGCTCTCATGCAGTGAATCCATGGTCTTCCGAGCAAGGCATTGTACCTCATGTCTCCTTCGATGACATGAAACTTGACATTTTGGGTTGTGTCGGCCATGTTGACCGGGAGGGTGATTTCCCTTTTTGTCGTTTCGCTTGCCATGTTGATTCTGTTGAGAACTCGAGAGGCGGGCACGATCTGGTCAATCAGTTCAAGCTGCTCCACCACCCTCGACCTGATAATGTTGGCCGAGCTACCTGGATCCACAAGCACACGCTTAATTTGAAATGTATGCACAAGAAAATAAATTACCAAAGCGTCGTTATGAGGCTGAGACAGGGCCTTGATGTCCTTGTCGCT
The DNA here is from genome assembly GCF_001879085.1 of Nicotiana attenuata. Lineage (NCBI taxonomy): Eukaryota > Viridiplantae > Streptophyta > Magnoliopsida > Solanales > Solanaceae > Nicotiana > Nicotiana attenuata. Next base: position 167,254 of record NW_017670303.1, read on the forward strand.
GAATGTGAGAGCGTCCTCGGGTATGTAACCTCGAGTTCGCTTCTCCCTGGTGATGGATATTTTTGTTCTTCTGACAATGGGTTCCTGTGGGGTGTCGATTCCTCCAACGATCATGTGGATGACATGTTGTGGTTCATCTGTTTCATTTTTCCTGTTCGCCTCTCTTTCTCAAAACTAAGTTTTGGCTCGGTCGCTGAGGAACTCTCGGAGGTGCCCTTTGTTGATGAGTCGGGCTACTTCTTCTCGAAGTTGTCTGCAATCTTCGGTCCCATGGCCGTGCGTACCATGAAATTTGCAAACCAGGTTAGGGTTTCTTTGTGACGGATTTGATAGTACGGGTTTTGGTCGCCTGGTGTATCTGATTTTACCGATGGCAGATACGATGTCTGAAACATCAATGTTGAAGCTGTATTCTAACAATCGGGATGCCTCCGTCGGTCCTGTATGTCTGTCGAATCCGGCTCTGCTCACGAGTCCCCGAGGATTCTGACCTCGATCTGTCCTTTGGTCATTTCGGGGTATGTTACGCCTTGGGGCGTTTCTTCGATCTTCAGTGTATGGTTGATACCTTTCCTTGTTTGGCCTTGGTTCCTTTACCAAGAGCCTGCTAGGACACACTGAGCCCGAGGGGGTTCCTAATTGGTTGTCCTCGACCCTAATCTTTGATTGATATCGGTTCTGGACATCCGACCAAGTCACGGCGGGACACTCAACCAAGTTCTGTTTTAGCTGCTGCGATGCCACCGAGCTTCGTTCGTTCAAACCTTGGGTGAAGGCCTGCACTGCCCAGTCATCGAAGACTGGTGGTAATTCCATTCACTCCATTTGAAAGCGAGATACAAACTCCTGCAGCATCTCATTTTCTCTTTGTTTGATTTTGAAGTCGTCGGATTTTCTTGTAACAACCTTAATAGCACAGGCGTGTGCCTTTATAAAAGAATCTGCCAGCATGGCAAATGAATCTATTGAATTCGGTGCTAGGTTGTGATACCACATCATGGCCCCTTTTGAAAGTGTTTCTCCGAATTTCTTCAATAGGACGGATTCAATCTCGTCGTCCTTCAGGTCATTCCCCTTTACAGCACAAGTGTAAGCAGTGATGTGCTCGTTGGGGTCCGAGGTTCCGTTGTACTTCGGGAGATCAGGCATTCTGAATTTCTTCGGGATAGGCTTTGGAGCAGCATTTGATGTGAATGGCTTTTGCACAAATTTCTTTGAATCTACACCCTTTAGAATCAAGGGTGCGCATGGAATTTTATCGACCCTTGAATTGTAGGTCTCACCTTTTTGTCATTGGCTTCTATCTTCTTTTCGCCCGATTCAATCCTTTTTGTGAGGTCCTCGAGCATCTTTATGATAGCGGGGTTGGCTGCTGGCCCGTTGTTGCTTGATCTTTCTGGTACCTGTTCGGCTTGAGGGGCCATTTCCGGTGCCGCTGTGCTCGGAGTTTTTTGGTGGCTTTGCATTTGAGCAATCGCCAGCTATTGTGCCTGCAACATCTCAAAAATGACGTAAAAACTAACCTCTCATTCGTCCCGAGATAGGGTTTTATGAGCTTCTTGTTGGTTTTCTTGGCATATACTCATGTTAGTGTGGTAGCTTATATCGACGTGTTGGGCGTTGCGCGAGACCACGTCCACGGGAATTGCTTCTGGTGCATCCTCAGGGTTTCGCGGTGGTGTACCGATGCTTGGAACAGCTACACCCTTCTCTCCATGGTCCTCAGGACTGTTGTTCTCATGTGAATTCACTGATTTAGCCATTTTGACCTGAAATCAAAGATTCTTGGAAAAGAAAAAGTGTGAAAGATAACTTGCGTTATTCAATAAACCAGCACGAAAACAATCACAATTATTTTTATCCCTACGGTGGGCGCTAAACTGTTTACCTTGAAAATGGTAATTACAATTAGATTTGATTTTGTGGTTCTAAAAATACGTGATTTATTTTTATGCTAGTTGCTTAGGCAATGGATGTTAAGTGTGAGACTAGAAAATAAGGTAAGAGCTTGAAGATAGAATGTTATGCAAACCGAGTAGCCGAGAATCGGGGTCTTGAGCTAGCATGTACTGCGCCTCGAGGTCGAGCTAAAGCGTTAGGCTGTGGATAGTCAATGAAGGACTAACAGTTCTATGAGCTTTGCTGGAGGCTCTTTCTGATCAATGGTGTGTAATAAATGAAGAACAATCAATGAAACCTAATAAATGAGAGCAATGTAATAAATATAAGAAACAAAATCAAGGGAGAATATGTTTAAGTTAAGGAGCAGAGAATGTTCTTGTTCTTGTATTCAATATCATGTGTGCAAAAAATGACAAGGATCCCCTTTATATAGGAGGGAGAATCCCAACACAGTACATGTGCATTTGTTACAAAGATATGCGGCTGGTACAACCATTTATTACAAAGATCAATGGCTGGTACATCCATTTAATGTCACGGTACACACTTATACTATTCTTGTAGACCTGGTCAGCTTTACTCACGTGCCTTGGGAATTTCCCATTTGTCCAAGATAGTCGCCGATCTGCACTGCCCCGAGGTTGAGCATAGGGAACCCTCGGGGTCGAACCTCGAGCTGTGCTTCGGGCCTTCTAAATACGGGCTATGGAATGACAAAATGATCGTAAAATCGAACTCTCCGATTTCAGCAGTATACAGCAATAAAATCAATCAAAGACCATCTAGGAGTCGTCTAAAGCAATCAATTCCCATAAATCTGGTTAATTAACTAATTAAGGCAAATAGTACCAATTAAGAGTCACAAATAAGGAAAATAGGTAAAAATCACAGAGAAGTATAAAAAAAAATATAATTTGAACCCTAATAAAATCAATCAATCTCTTCTATTGACAGAGATGAAAATAATGGGCAAATATCAAAACAACTACTAAAATAATCAAAAACCCTAGGGTTTAGAACATAGACAGTCAAGCAAACAAAGAGTAACGGAATCAAACACTCAAACTTCATTAGAAAAGTTTTGCAGAAACGCAAAGAAACGAAAACCTTGTTTTAGAGAAACATTAAAATCGGTTAATAGTAAGAAAAATAGAAGATTTTCGGAGAGAAATATTAGATAACCTCAGAATTATCTCAGATCTACAAACATCTAAACAGACTCGAGTAGAAAGAGATTAGGGTTTTGAAGAATGGAACGAGGTGAGAAACATCCAGTTAAGAACCGGAGTTTCAAACCATACTCATAAACATAATAATACTCACAAACATAGAGATGAACACAAGGCAGGTTCATCGAAGAAATGACGAGTTTAGGTTGAATCTCTTCTAGATTCCTTCAGATAACAGCAAAATCGAAAAACCAGTGAAGATAAGAGGCCGGCTGGGGTCTAAAATCATAGGGAAACCCCATGGAACAGAGGGTTTTTCGGTGACGGCGGCTAGGGTTAGGGGAGCGTCTGAGAGATAAGAGAGGAGGGAAGGGATTTGGGGGCGGCAGAATTAGAGAAATGTGTAAGGTTTGGGGGGTTTTGGGTAGTTAAAAATGGTAATAACATCCTGGACCGTTGATCTCAAAGATCAACGGCAAGGATTTGATCTGGTTTTTGGGCGGGTCTGATAGGAAATTGGGCTGTGGGTATTTTAATTGAGCTTAGGGTAAAAATTTTGGGCTAGGTCCCAAATTAAAACAAAATTAAAAGAGGTTATTTGTTAAATACCCCATTATAATGAAATAATCTTATAAAATAATTTATAAATGATAAAAGTATCATTTGTGCATGAAAATGATTTAAATAATTACTAGTATTATAAAAATATAAAAGGTTATTTTCTTTAGAAATAAGGTATTTATGCACACTTGGGGCCATTATTGCAAAGTTATTGCAATTATAACCCAAACATGTACATATGGCTCTTCATGAAATAATTAAAGCTTAGTATAAATATAAGTGATAAGATTAAACAATAAAAAATGATTATAAAACCCGTTGTGATGTAATTAGTAATTATTTATATAATAAATGCTAGAATAAATTAATTAAAATCCTTTTAAAATTACAGAAAAATTATGACAAATACTGGTTGATGCTCATGCACTATTTTGAAAGTACATAAGCATTTTGAAATATATGAGGGAAAAATTAAGTATCAACAGCAGGTGCGGTCTGTTGTGTGCACCTGCGGCTTTGCCTCAGCTTCTTAATTGTCACGCCCCAAACCGAGGGACATGACCGGCGCCCGACCGGGTAGCCCCAGTCAAGCGGACCTGGGTGCCTTTCCTAACCCACGTGTTACCCCATGTTTTCATTACACAATATTCAAGAATTAGCCATATATATAATTAAGAACACCTTTTTACAAAGCATACATACGTACATAGTAATTAATGAAATTACCAATTCACTGCCCAACATGTGAAACATGGATTTACATAAGTTCATAACCCACATCTACTGTCTACGGAGCCTCTAAAGGTACAACAGGATAATACAGTATTTGCCGGTAACAAGGCTCCGGCTATACCTTACACGAAAACCAAAATAAAACTCCGGAAACAAAGCGGCCTGAACCACGCAGGGCCCCGAGAGGAAAGGGGCTCACCAAAACAGCTGATGGAGGACGAATGGGAGCTACGATCGGTGGACTGGAGTACCTGCTACGGATCCACCTACAATCATAACACGAATGTAGCGCCCCGGTAAAAGGGACGTCAGTACATTTGAATTGTACTGGTATGTATAAACAAACTTTGCCCTGAGTAACCTCAAACCATACACAAGTAACAAACAATAAAGGAGTCAACAATTAAATACACACAAGGAAACAATCAAGGCAAACAAATTAACAATCTCTCCTTTTCCCCATCATCATTTCCACATCATTAATTTCACAATTTTCTCATATTTAATTTCGATAGTGATATCGATCACTTTCCACCCTTATTACCTCGGCCACCCTTATCACCACAACCCACACCTTATTACTTCGTGTTGCGGCGCGCAACCCGATCCCACCGAGCAATCACAATTCACAAACAATACCACAACAATAACAATTTACAAGGATAACAACAACAAGTCTCAAGAACAACATCAACAAATCCCAATAACAACAGCAAAAAATCTCAAGGAACAACAGCACAATTCACAAAGGATTTCTATAACCATCAATGTCATTTCCTTCTTATTCAACAACCCAATGTACAATTTAGGACGATAGTTTCCCACGACCAGCCACATATGATATTACCACATTTGTTTCAATTGCATCGATTACGATTCCTTTCCATCATTGGTTCCACAGCTTTTACCACATAACACATTCACAATCACAACTTGGTTTATTGCCATCTACTTGCACTATCTTATCGGAAGACTTAACCAACAACATTCAAGGCACATAAATCACATGAATTCACAAATAGTTCGCATAAGTAAACACATACTGCTCACAAGAGTTTAACTTCACAAATAATCCACGTAGATATCACATACCAAATATTGTACACCAAGCAAGGTGATTTTACAAAGGTCAAAGTTAGCCATACATACCTGGAACCGAATTCCCTTTTTATTTCTACTTCCAACTTCACCAAAAGCCTAGCAATGCCAATCTAGCGTACAAATTACACATTTTTCTTAGAATCAAAATTTACAAACACTACCCGAACACATCTAGGTTATCAATTTTTCCTTTGTACAATTCTTTACTTCTACCCAATTTCTCTCATCAGATTTTTGGTGTTAAGAGACATGCATGAGTGTTTAAAACCCTTATTATCAAGAATCAATGCATGGGACCTCCTCCCCCCCCCCCTCTTAATTACATCTGAAAGTCAGTGAAAATGGGGTAGGGATTTACCTGTAGAAATGGGGGTGAAGACACTTGCTTTGAAATTCCCTGCCTAGATAGTTTTGAAGAATCTAATTGGAAGGTGACTTTCTCTCTCAAGAACCCTCTCTTCCTCTCTCTTATTTTGTTCAGAAAGTCGTCAAAAATGAGGGGTTGGGGTGTTTTATTAAAAGGGTTCGGGTGAAAATATTTAGAAAATATGGGGCCGAGTCAGGTCTGCGGTCGCATTCTGCGATCGCAGACACGAAATGCGGTCCGCATAATGGACCGCAAAAAGTGTCCGAAAACCTAGTTTCACTATTGGGGTATGCGGCTGAAATGCGGTCCGCATACATGGTTTGCGGTCGCATAATGCACCGCATTATTTACCTCAAATTTGACTGACACATTGCCTCACTCTGTGGTGGAAATGCGGTCCGCATATCAGTTATGCAGTCGCATAATGGACCGTATCTTGACCTCAATTTTTAACCAAACCACTGACTCACTATGCGGTAGGAATGCGGTCCGCATACTAGATTTGCGACCGCATTCTGGGCCGCAGAATGGCATTTTTCTGGAAAACTGATCCTTTGATTTTTAAAAGCTTAGATCAATACCAAGGGTCTGAACCGCGGCGAGCTTGAAGAATTCTACACATTCCTAACACATATTCGGAGTCGACACCACAAGTTACTACGTTTTGAGCCCAAATTTTTTTTTACGGGCCCTCACATTAATTCCCGCATCTGCGGTCCAATCTCGCTTCACCGAGTCTCAAACCTGTGGTCCCCACTCCGCAAGTGCGGTTATGACAGCTGAAGGATATCTTCAGCACTTCCTCAAATCCCATCCTTGATTCGTCAACCTCCCGAAATCAACCCGAGGCCCTCGGGACCTCAACCAAACATACAAAATAGTCACGTATCAGCATTCAAACTTATTCCAACCTTCGGAACACTCCAAACAACATCAAAACATCAAATCACCCTCGGATTCAAGCCTAAGAACTTCTAAACTTCCGAATTCCGAAAATGATGCCGAAACCCAACAAACCTCGTCCGAATGATCTGAAATTTTGCACATACGTCATAAATGACACTACGAACCTACTCCAATTTCCGAAATTCTATTCCGACTTTGATATCAAAATTTCCACTGCCAACCGAGAAACGCCAAATTTCTAATTTCGCCAATTCAAGCCTAAATCTACCACGGACCTCAAAATTACATTCCGAACACGCTCCTTAGTCCAAAATCACCTAACAGAGCTAACCGAATCGTCATAATTCACATCCGAGGTCTTCTACACATAAGTCAACATCCAGTTGACTTTTCCAACTTAAGCTTCTAAATAAGAGACTAAGTGTCTCATTCCACTCCACGACCACTCCGAACCGAACCAACTAACACGATATGATGAAATACAGCTGAACAATAAATAAAGAAGCAGAAATGGGGGAAATGGGGTTGTAGCTCATGAAACGACCGGCCGGGTCGTTACATCCTCCCCCTCTTAAACAAACGTTCGTCCTCGAACGAGTTTAGAAACATACCTGAAGCCTCAAACAGGTCTCGATATCTGCTCCGCATCTCACGCTCGATCTCCCAAGTAGCCTCCTCTGCGGGCCGACCTCTCCACTATACATTCACTGACGTTATATTCTTTGACCTCAACCTTCGGACCTACCGCTCAAAAATAGCCACTGGCTCCACATTATAAGTCAAATCACCGCCTAACTAAACCATGCTGAAATCCACTACATGAGACGGATCGCCAATATACTTCCGGAGCATGGAAACATGAAATACAGGGTGCACACTTGACAAGCTAGCTGGCAAGGCAAGCTCAAAAGCCACCTCCCCAATCCTCCGAAGCACCTCAAAAGGCCCGATGAAGCGAGGGCTCAATTTACCCTTCTTCCCAAATCTCATAACACCCTTCATGGGCGAAACCTTCAGTAGAACCTTCTCCCCCACTATGTAAGACACATCACGAACCTTTCTGTTAGCATAACTCTTTTGTCTTGACTGCGATGTAGGAAGCCGCTCCTGAATCACTTTCACCTTGTCCAAAGCATCTTGTACCAAATCTGTACCCAAAATCCTAGCCTCGCCCGACTCAAACCAACCTACTGGAGATCTACATTGTCTCCCATATAAAGCCTCATATTGAGCCATCTGAACACTCGACTGATAATTGTTGTTGTAAGCAAACTCCGCGAGCGGTAGAAACTGGTCCCATGAACGCCCAAAATCAATGACATAAGCGCGCAACATGTCCTCCAATATGAATAGTGTGCTCACATTGCCCGTCTCTCTGAGGGTGAAAAACTGTGCTCAACTCAACCTGAGTACCCAACTCTCGCTGAACGGCTCTCCAAAACTACGATGTGAACTGAGTACCTCTATCTGAAATGATGGAAACTGGGACACCATGCAGGTGAACAATCTCTCAGATATAAATCTCAGCTAACCGCTCTGAAGAATAGGTAGTACACACAGGAATGAAGTGCGCGGACCTGGTCAACCGTTCCACAATCACCCAAATAGCATCGAACTTTCGCAAAGTCCGCGGGAGTGCAACTACAAAATCCATGGTGATCCGCTCCCACTTCCACTCTGGAATATACATCTGCTGAAGGAAGCCACCCGGTCTCTGATGCTCATATTTCACCTGCTGCCAATTAAGGCACCGAGCTACAAACCCCTTATATCCTCCTTCATCCTCCTCCACAATTAATGCTGTCTCAAATCCTGATACATCTTTGCGGCACCCGGATGGATGGAATACCGTGAGCTGTGGGCCTCCTCTAGAATCAACTCCCGAAGCTCATCCACATTGGACACACATATCCGGCCCTGCATCCTCAATACCCCATAATCACCAATAGTCACATCTCTGACATCGCCGTGCTGAACTCTGTCCTTGAATACAAGCAAGTGAGGATCGTCATACTGGCGGTCTATGATACGATCAACCAAGGAAGACCGAGAAACCACGCAAGCTAGGTGTATACGGAAAAAATCAGAGAATTCGACTTTGGGGTTTTTGTGGCACTCCACGCCCGAACTCAAGGAGCTCGAAACGAGATTTGAAGCGTGACCCCGAGGTGCGTCCCTCGAGGGAGAATATCAAAGGTCGATTCTCAGAGTAGCACAAATTGATGATCTTCATGGAAAGGCGGGAAAACCCAAAAGTACACGTGATTGGAGCTAACCAGCTCTGCAAGAATATTACAAATCCGTATCGAGCCATTACACAACTGTAACAATAACATTTCCTCGTCATTATTAGACATGTAATGTGTTGGGATTCACCCCTCCTATATAAAGGGAACCCTTGTCATTTTGTAATAACAACATATTGAATACAATACAACATTCTCTGCTCTTCTTTAAACGTGCTCAAACGATTGTTCTACACATTTATTGCTTATTCTTTCAGCATTCATTCATTGTTGATTTATTGTTCTTCATTTATTGCTCGTTATTCACCGCAAAGGGCTATCTTTGAGGTCTTCATTATCGTTAATAGTTCATTGCGAACTACCCTTACTACCTCGAAGCTTCTGTTCCAGCCAGCTCGAGGCTCGATTTTGTGATAGCTTTTGGTTTGCATTTCTTATTTTCTATACATACACTTAGCATCTGTTGCTTAACAACTAGTATTAAAATAAATCACATAGTTTTAGAACCACAAAATAAAATATAATTGTCATAACCATTTTCAAGGTAAACAGTTTGGCGCCCACCGTGGGGATAAAAATAATAGTGGTATTTTTTGTGCTAGTTTTCTGAAAATGCAAGTTATTCTTCACACTTTTTCTTGTCCAAGAATCTTTGATTTTAGGTAAAAAAAATGTCTAACTCAGCAAATACACATGAAAACAACAGTATTGGGCTTCATGGGGAGAACGGTGCAGATGCCGGTGTGCCACCGCAAAACCCAGGGGTAGCACCAGCACAAATCCCCGTCAACGTGGGCTCACGCAACGCTGTGCATATCGATGTGACATCTCATACCAACGGATGTGTGCGCAGAGAAAACCAACATGAAGCACAGGGGACTTCAATTCAGGAGGAAAGAGAAGTTAGCCTTCAAATAATTTTTGAGATGCTACAAGCACAACAAGTGACTATTGCTCAGCTGCAAAGTCAACAAAAAACTCTAAGCACAGCAGCACCAGAAACGGCTCCTCGAGTCGAGCAGGCACCAGAAAGATCGAGTAACAACGGGTCAGCAGCAGACCCCGCTATTATGAAGATGCTTGAAGACCTCGCCAAAAATATTGAATCAGGAGAAAAGAAAATATAGGCTAACGATAAAAAGGTGGAGACTTACAACTCGAGGGTCGATCAGATCCGGGGCGGACCTCCGATTTTGAAGGGTGTAGATTTAAAGAAGTTCATACAGAAACCATTCCCACCAAGTGCGGCTCCGAAGCCCATCCCGAAGAAATTCAGAATGCCCCATGTCCCGAAGTATAACGGGACCGCGGACCCCAATGAGCACATTACTGCTTACACTTGTGCTGTAAAATGGAGCGACTTAAAGGATGACGAAATCGAATCTGTCTTGTTGAAAAATTTTGGAGAAACACTGTTAAAGGGGGCTATGATGTGGTATCACAACCTACCCCCGAACTCGATAGATTCATTTGCCATGTTGGCAGACTCTTTTGTGAGGGCACACGCCGGTGCCATCAAGATCGCCACCAGGAAGTCCGATGTCTTCAAGATCAAGTAGAGAGAAAACGAGATGCTAAGGGAATTTGTATCTCGCTTTCAGATGGAGGGAATGGAATTACCACCGGTCTCTGATGACTAGGCGGTGCAGGCCTTCACTCAGGGCTTAAACAAACAAATCTCGGTATCTTCGAAATAGCTAAAGCAAAATTTGATCGAGTATCCCGCCGTGACTTAGGCAGATGTGCACAACAGGTATCAATCGAATATTAGGGTCGAAGACGACCAATTAGGAGCCCCTTCGGGCTCAGTGTATCCTATCAGGCTCTTAACAAAGGAACAAATGTTTACAGAAAGGGAGCCGAGACCAAACAAGGAAAGATACAAGCCGTGTGTAGAAGATCGAAGAAACTCCCCGAAGCGTAACGTACCTCAAGGGATCGAAGGACAGATCAGGGTCAAAGTTCCCGGAGACTCGTGAATAAAACCGGGTTTGATAGGCACACTGGGCCAGTAGAGGCACCCCGGCTATCCGAGTACAACTTCAACATCGATGTATCGGACATCGTGTCGGCCATAGGTAAAATCAAAGATACTAGGTGGCCAAAACCCATACTGTCAGACCTTTCATAGAGGAACCCTAACTTGGTATACAAATATCACGGCACTCACGGTCATAGGGCCGAGGACTGCAGACAGCTTCGAGAAGAGGTGGCTCGATTGATCAAAGATGGGCACCTTTGAGAAATCCTCAGCGACCGAGCTAAAAACCAATTTCGAGAAAGAAAGGCGAATAGGAAGAACGAACTAGAAGAACCACAGCACGTCATCCACATGATCATTGGAGGGATCGACGCCCCGCAGGGACCCGTTGTCAAGCGGACGAAAATATCCATCACCAGGGAAAAGTTGACTCGGAGTTACATACCGGAGGATGCCCTCACATTCAGCGAAGATGACATACTGGTAAATTCTTTCCTTTTGGATAAATTTCAAATTAAACGTGTGCTCGTGGATCTAGGTATCTTGTCTAACATAATCAGGTCGAAGGTGGTGGAGCAGCTTGGACTGCTCGATCAGATTGTACCCACCTCTAGAGTCTTTAATGGATTTAACATGGCAAGTGAGACAACGAAGGGAGCGATCATCCTTCCCGTCAACGTGGCCGGCACGATCCAAGATACCAAATTTCATGTCATCGAAGGTGACATGAGATACAATGCCTTACTTGGAAGGCCATGGATACACAGTATGAGGGCAGTGCCATCAACCCTTCATCAAATGATGAAATTTCCAACCAAGGATGGAGTAAAAGCAGTATACGGGGAGCAGCATGCAGCAAGAGAGATGTTCGCGGTGCATGACATGGCACCAGCATCGACACCCTCCACCTCGAAGGAGCCAAAAGACAAACAAATAGCTAGGTAGCAACCACAACAAACATTCTCGGCTACGCCCGAATATGGAAATAAAGGACTGTACCGCATCCTTAGAGCAAACAATTAAAACGTATTGGGACTTGAATGCTATCATTGCTAAGGTACAACCCTCTCCCTTTTAATTTACGTTTCATACTAACTTATTGCAGGTATTTAATTGAAAGTAATCAAAGCACCCTCCAGCTCGAAGACGTTGGTTTTTAAAGCATGCTTTGCGCTCTTTTTCCCTTAGACCGGGTTTTATCCCAAACGGGTTTTACCGGCGAGGTTTTTAATGAGGCAACATCCATATGCTACCTAAGGAGAACTCATCAAGTATTCAAGGCTTCTCTTCGATCAACCTCAAATACTGGGGGGCATCACCCCGGGAGGTCGCCTCTCGGAAGAAATCGAACTATGCTTAGGAGGACCTCGATAGGAGAATGTAATATTGGGATAAACGGTCAAATGAACCGTGTCCATGTAGAATAATTGAGCCTCCAAAAAGTGAAAAACATGTATGGATATATCAAGTAATTGAAGAAGCCTCTTTGCTTATCATCTCTTTGTGCCTCGAAGAAATTCACTACTATCACGAAAAACGACCCAAGAGCCAAAAACTCTCGAACACTCGGGGGACCGCCATCGACAGTCAGATCATCGAGCCATCAAAGACTCGAAATTCGTATGACCTCAATCAGGCAACCTCGAGCTCGTAAGCCCTCAGTGAGGCAACATCAAATCTGTAAGACCTCAACAAGGCATGCTCAAATTTATAAGACCTTAAAAAGGCATAACCCCGATATTATGGCCAAGGCTATATATTCGAACTTGTAAGACCCCTAAAAAGGCATACCCTCAATATAGACGCCAAGGTCACCGCATACGGGTCTAAAGGCTATGGCCAAACATAAAGACTACGGTCGAACTAAAAGTCTACGGCCGAATTAACCGCCTCGGAGACATCCGACTGCCGCCATAAAACTAATGGCCTCCAAATACTTCAAAAATACTTTGAAAAGAATTACTTAATCAGGCTACCCTCGACATAAGCAAAGGAGCTTCGATAATATCAGCTCCGAACGATAAAAAGGCTTCAAAAATAATCAGCCTTCGATGGAAAGGTTTCGAAAACTCAGCCTTCAAGCAAACCTCCTGAGGTACTCAGCTATCGTCACATATCGACTCATAATCGAGGTTCTCGTGTGGGCCATCAAAGAGTCGGACGAACAAAAAACATGCCAAGGCATAGTGAAAACTTCAAAAGTATTTAGCCAAAATGAGGGAAAACTATAGCCATATCAGAGGTCGCATCGACCCAATCTAAAAAGAGCCTAACGGCCAATGTGTAAGAGCCTAAAGGCCAGCCTAAAGAGCCTAAGGGCCAATGCGTAAGAGACTAAGGGCCAACCCAAAGAGCCTAAGGGCCAATATGTTGAAAACCTAAGGGACAACGATCCTGAGTCAAAACTTGATTCGAGGACCAAGCCCTAAACGGTCAACTATTATCAATTGTTCATTGAACACAACCTAAGGGTTCTTATCTAAAAGTCCAACGTATCTGACTAATTGTCAATATGCATCAAAACTCAAAACATAAACAAAGACACAAGCAAGTGGGAATTTATATAAAGGGACAACCAAAGGGTCCCTCTTTTATTATGAATAATGGTACAAAGATACATTTACAATACTCCCACGGGGAGCCCAATACAAAGGACGGGAAAGGAAAACATAGTCTACCCTCGGGAACTCAGCCTTTCCCCTAGGGGACTATGTCTCAATTGGCTTCCTCGGGACCAGCTCCCTCACCGGCCTCCTCCTCGTTGTCTTCAGCATCGAAAACGAGGAACTTTGCATCGAACTCATCTGCCTTGGCCTGTCCTATCTCCTTCGAGAGATCGAAGCCCTTACCATGAATCTCGTTGAGAGTTTCCCTCGGGGATTTGCTTCGGACATACTCATTGCTCCTCCACTCTCGATCAAAAGCCCCTCTCAACTTCGTACGAGCTTCAACAGAATCTTTCAGATAGATGGCCACCTTCTTATCGGCCTTTGCTCGGACCTCTTCAGCTTCGGCTCGAGCGTCGACGACCTCGGCCTTCATCTTCAAAAGGTCTATCTCAAGCTTAGCAATCTTGCTTGTCTGGACCTAGTTTCTTTCTCGAGCATTACGAAGTTGTATCTCGAGGGCAGAGGCCTTAGCCAAAGCATTCCTTTTGGCCGCCACATGAGCATCTATCTGTGCTGTCAATTCGTTGCATTATGAATTAACCTGATTGGCTTCGCCCCGAAGGCAGTCCAACGTCTCTGTCTTTCCCTGAAACTAAGGTACCAAAACATTAGTTTCTGAATATGGGACAAGAAGCTCGTATTCCTCCAAAATATGGGTTACCTATTTCTCGAGCTTGCCTTCATAATCATAACATCGGTTCAACTTCGATCAAAGATGTATCAGCTCTCTTGCCTTCTTGTCACAAAAAAGCCTGAGAGATCTCTCTCCATTCAAGGCTTTATGCAACTTAGCCTCACAACAAAGCAGCTTAGACTTGAGCTTATCGAAGGCCTATAAGAAAGAAGGGTCGGTTAAAAAGAAGAAAGCACGAAGTTGGAAAGCAATAATAACCTCAAAACGCACCATAGAGCAGATCGCTGAGCTTCCTCGAAGGTCGATTTCGCATCTACTGGCTCGGTCTCATTGGCCCCGGTAGAGCAACCCGAGGCGCGCTATTTGGGCGGGGATACGACAAAGTCCATTTCCCTCGGAGTACTTCCCGTCATCCAAGAACCAGCTGCCAAATCAGGTAATGATGGACTTTCGCCCCTCCTCCCTTATGGAACTCTCCCTTGAGATTAGGAGCCTCGAGCCCAGCAGGCTCAACAATCCCGAGAGGCCTCCTAGTTCGAGCTATCAACGAAGAATCGTCCCCTTCGAGTGCATTGATGTCCACAGAACTACCGATAAATATGAGATCCATTTCTCAGGAAATGGCAGGAACTCCGCAGGAATAATATCGACAGCCCTCACTCGAATAAACCGACTCATCCACCCTTGATCCCTATCCTCGTCATCACTAGTGATAAAGGGCTTGGTGGATCGACGTCGTAGTGTAATTAGACCTCGATAATGCAAAGGCCGATACAATCTGATGAGGTGGCTGAGGGTGAAATCGAGCTCGACCTTTTCAGCCAAAAATCTCATCATCAACACGATGCGCCAGAAAGACGGATGGATCTGAGCCGAAGTAACTCGATATTTTTGACAGAATGCAAGCACGAGTCGCTCGAGAGGACCCAACGTAAACGGGTATGTATTCACGTTCAGAAACCCCTCTACGTGGGCCACAATATCCTCTTCCCGAGAGGGTATTTGCAGCCTCATCTTTTCTCCCCATCCGCAGTCTCTCCTCACAGCCTCAAGGTGTATCTCTTTTATTGAGCAAATGAACCTCGAGGAATTTTCACGATGGCCCGGAACGTCGGGAGGTTTCTCTATCGTATGATCTCTCATCAAGAAGAAACTGTTCGAAGTTGGCTCGCCAAACGCCGGCGGTGTACCACCGGCCGGGCGGGAAGCAGAAGCGGGACTTCCTTCTTTCTAGCGAGCAGATTTGGGCATGGTATCCATGATTCCTTCAGAACAAGAAAGGGAAGATGGAAACTCAGGCAAAAACTCTAATCTAACGTGGCACTCGAACTAGCGCAAAAAGAGAAACTCTGTAGAGAAAGGCAATTGCACAAAGCAGCAAATCCCTTAATGAAAGGAAAGCAAGTATTTATAAGAAGAGCAGCGACTATTCATTAACTTTGATAGCGAATCAGCTCTGGCAAAGCACTTATGACCTTTTGGGAAAATATACCGACGGGGCCACTTCGGTCAATTCACGGTCATATCACAGGAATAACGTCATCACACATTGTTCGAGAGATCGAGGAGTCAAAGAAATTCCTTACCAACCCTATTGGGGGAAAGTGTGCGACCGAAAAAAGAACAACCCGACCTCAAGGGTCTCTGTCATTCCAAGACCGCGCTCAAAGGAGTTAAATTCACGGTCGAGGCCTGACTCTGGTATGAACGCTAAAAGACAGAACATTGAAGACATTAAACAAGAAAATCCTTTGCATTCCCAAAAAATATATTTACATAAGTGCATTTGCAAAACTCCCACGAGGAGTCCATATACAAAAGAAGAAGTAAAAAGAGCAAAGGTGGCCTAGTCTTCATCTTCACTACTCCTCGAGCTACTTGAAGAGCCCTCGTCCGAAGTAGTTGGAGCTGCAAACTCCTCTTCCAAGACCTTTGCTTCTCCGATCTCGGTAGAGAGGTCGAAACCCTTGGCGTGCACTTTTTTGAAGGCCTACCTCCGAGCTTCTAATCAAGCATATGAAAGGGCACGAGCTAGTTTGAGCTCGGCCTTATCAGATATTTGCCTGGCTCGAGCATTCGCTGCAGCAGCATCTTCCCGATATGAGGATATGAGTTCATCGGCTTCAAACTTGGCCGAGGATAACGCGGTGACTGACTCAGCATGAAGCGCCTTGAATTTGTGGGCCTCCTCTTTAGCACCTAGAAGAAGACTCTGAGTCGAGGCCAGCTCTCCTTGAAGAGCATCCCTTTCCAGGGCCATGCTATCCTGCATCGCCTCAACTCAAGGATCTCCATATCCTTGGCCGCTGTCTCTTCCCAAAGTTGCTCCGTTTGGGCATCCTTTCGTTCAATCAGCAAATACCAAGTCAAGGTAATAGACATCGAGTTATGAAAACAAAAGGCAAGCTCGTGATTACGACATACCTGCTCGATAAAGTTGGCCCGTTCTTGGAGCACTTCTCCGAACTCACGCAAAGGTTGTTCAGTTCCTCATCCCTTTGGGCGTATTGAGCTTTTAGCTCATTCGACTCTGAGGCGAGCTTCTCGAACTCCCCCTCACAATGAGTTAGTTCAGCTCGTAACTTGGAGAAGGCCTGCTTATACAGCATCATGACCTATAACGCGAAGGAAAGAAGTTAGAAAAACGAAGATTAAAACTCGAGGCACAAAGGTTATGTCAAAAATCACCTGTTTTTGAAGTTTCGCAGCCTCCTCGAGAATGACTGGAGCATCAAGATCAGTATCCTCTTCAATACCGGCAAAAATTCTCCAAATGCATCATCCTCTCCCCGGGATGTCCCCACATCAGGAGACTCCCTGTTCTGGGTATTCCGTATTTGCCCTAGGGAAAACGACGGGCCTGATTGAAGATCGCCTATGACATCAACCTCGATCGAGGCTTCTTCTTTCCCCGGAAGGGCTCCGGAGCGGGATCCTCCGAATGCGCCAACCAAGTACTCACCGGCGCGAGTTATATTCTGTTCAATGGTCGGCTTGGGGAATGCATCCAAATCCTCCTCGAGGGGCTCCTCAATACGAGGTGGGGCCGCATCGGCCACCTCTGACTCGGCAGCCTTCTGCCTGGCAACCTCCGAAGCATCAGCATTCATCTTGACCTATGTATCAACGGGCAACCGTTATCGTCTTCTTCTTTGGCACAAAGGCTCTCAGCAGCCCTCAAAGTTAAGACCGTCCCATCGAACCTGGCTTTCGAGCCTTAGCTCTCTTTGGTCTCAAGGACTTCTCTGGCGTCTTGTTCTTCCTCTTTCTATCCTTGGCAGATTTTTGAGTCCCCTCTTCGCCAAGAAGAGGCGATCTCACTAAAACAGCTTCCCTGTACAAGCATAAAATGTCAAAAATACCACAAAGATATCTATTTACAAGGAATTTAGAAGTGATAGCGTTGAGGGCGTACCATGGTTTTTGTCCTCCCATCGAGTCTTGGCCAAATCGCGCCAAATGCACTTGTCTTATGAGAAGGTGGAGTCTAGAAGTTTAACCTAGCTCGGGAGGTCCTTGACCGCGCCGGGGAAACACACGGTGGCTATGCAATCAGAGGAAAATCAATTCAAAAAAGAAAAGAATTAGTTCGAAACAGGAAAAGAAGACATTCAAATGATGGAACATTATCGGCGCGGCGTCACATACGTCTCGTATTCCATTCCTCAGGGAATGCCATCTTCTCAACAGGGATGAGGTCCGAAGTCCTGACTCGGACGAAGCGGCTCATCCATCCCCGGTATTTATCTCCATCAATATTGGCAAAAAATACCTTGGTAGATCGATGCTGCAGTTTGACTAGGCCCCCTCGATAGAAACGAGGGCTATACAATCTAATCAGATGATCGAGGGTAAATGGAATTCCCTCGATCATGTTAGAAAAATGTCTAATCAAATAGACGATTCTCCAAAAAGTGGGATAGATTTGACCAAGCGTCACTCGATATTGTCGACAAAAATCGAGGATCGCCGGGTCTATCAATGGAGAAGAAGAATCTACAGGACCTAAGGTAAAGGGATACGTATATATGCTGAGGAAACCAGGTTTGTGTGTGGTTGTGTCGTCTTCCGATGAAGGGATCCCTGCTTGTACCGCCTCTCCCCAACGGCAGTCTATTTTTACCTTCTCCATGTCGGTTATTAGACTAATATACCGAGACATAGGCTCGCATCGGCCCGGTATCGAAGAAGGTTTGTCAATTTTGAAATTGGATGACCTATTAAAGGACCTAGGAACGCACTCCTCAACACTGGGAGGCACTACCTTTTTGCTCTTAGACGAGCATGACGAAGAAGGGGCTTCCCCTTTTTGGGTTAGTGTCTTAGAGGTTTTAGCCATGGTTATAATAAAGTTTAAAAACAAGATGACGCAGAAGTGAATACAGAAAAGAGGAGAAGGCAGGAAACTGTTAACAAAGATTTGAAGATCTGAAGATGTTGCAAAGGTTTAAAAGATAGGGAATTGAAGTATTAATAAGTCATCTAAGTGAGTTGGAGGAGTCGAAAGGGCGACCAATAGCGGTTCGTGGGCTTTTCGAGAACTGAGTTGACAAGACCTCCGTACAATTTCTCTGCTGTATTAATGATCTCACGTGGCTGACGTCACAATGAGGATATCGGGGAGGTAAGAACTCAAGATCGTTTCTTATCATTTCATTCTAAGAAACGCGGGGACTATCTGTATACGGCCAAAATTAGAGAGTTTGACTTTGGGGTTTCTGTGGCACTCCACGCCCGACCTCGAGGAGCTCGAAGTGGGATTTGAAGCGTGACCCCGAGGTGCGTCCCTTGAGGGAGCATATCGAAGGTCGATCTCAAAGCAGCACAAATCGATGATCGTCATGGAAAGGCGGGAAAACCCCCAAGGACTCGTGATCGGAGTTGACAAGGTCTGCAAGAATAGTACAAATTCGTACCGAGCCATTATACAACTGTACTAATAACATTTCCTCATCATTATTAGACATGTACAGTGTTGGGATTCACCCCTCCTATATAAAGGGAACCCTTGTAATTTTGTAAGAACAACATATTGAATACAATACAACATTCTCTGCTCTTCTTTAAACGTGCTCAAACAGTTGTTCTACACATTTATTGCTTATTCTTTCATCATTCATTCATTGTTGACTTATTGTTCTTCATTTATTGCTCGTTATTCACCGCAAAGGGCTATCTTTGAGGCCCTAATTATCATTAATAGTTCATTGCCAACTACCCTTACTACCTCGAAGCTTCTGTTCCAGCCAGCTCGAGGCTCGGTTTTGGTGATAGCTTTTGGTTTGCATTTCTTATTTTCTTTACTTACACTTAGCATCTATTGCTTAACAACTAGTATTAAAATAAATCACATATTTTTAGAACGACAAAATCAAATATAATTTCATAACCATTTTCAAGGTAAACACTAGAATCCGACTGGGCTCCAAAATATCCAACCTCACGAACCGACTGGCCAAGGCCTGAACATCAACTACAAGAGGTCTCTCCCCAACTGGAATATATGCCAAATTGCCCATACTCACCGCCTTCCTACTCAAAGCATCGGCCACTACATTGCCCTTCCCCGGATGGTACAAGATAGTAATATCATAATCCTTCAGTAGCTCCAACCATTTCCGTTGCCTCAAGTTGCAATCCTTTTGCTTGAACTAGTGCTCGAGGTTGTGATGATCAGTAAACACCTCACAAGACACACCATAGAGATAATGCCTCCAAATCTTCAACGCGTGAACAATGGAAGCCAACTCCAAATTGTGAATAGGGTAGTTCTTCTCATGGGGCTTCAACTGACGAGAAGCGTAAGGAATCACTCTACCCTCCTGCATCAACACACACCCGATGTCGACCCTAGAAGCATCACAATATACCGTATAAGAACCTGAAGCTGATGGCAAAACTAACACTGGAGCGGTGGTCAAGGTATTCTTGAGCTTCTGAAGGCTCGCCTCACACTAAGCCGACCACAGGAAAGGAGCCCCCTTTTGAGTCAATTTGGTCAAAGGTGATGCTATAGATGAAAATCCCTGAACGAACCGATGGTAATAACCCCCAGAAAGTTGCGACTCTCTGTGGCTGAGGACGGTCTGGGCCAAATCTGAACCGCCTCTATCTTCTTCGGATCAACCTGAATACCCTCACTGGTCACCACGTGCCCCAAGAAAGCCACCGAACTGAGCCAAAACTCACACTTGGAGAACTTTGCATAAAGCATATCCTCCCTCAACCGCTGCAATACAACTCACAAATGCTTAGTGTGCTCCTCTTGACTATGCGAGTACACTAGAATATCACCAATGAATACAATAACAAACGAGTCGAGATATGGCCGAAACACGTTGTTCATCAAATGCATGAATGCTGCTGGGGCATTGGTCAGCCCAAAAGAAATCACAAGAAACTCATAATGACCATATCGGGTCCTGAAAGTTGTCTTAAGAATATTAGAGTCCCTGATCTTCAACTGGTGATACCCTGACCTGAGATCAATCTTGGAGAACACTCTCGCTCCCTGAAGCTGGTCGAATAAATCATCAATACAAGGCAAATGATACTTGTTCTTGATTGTGACTTTGTTCAACTGCCTGTAATCAATGCACATCCTCATCGTGCCATAATTATTCTTCACAATAGGACAGTGTACCCCACAGCGACACACTAGGCCAAATAAACCCCTTATCAAGGAGTTTCTGAAGTTGCTCCTTCAACTCTTTCAACTCTATCGGTGCCATACAATATGGTAGAATAGAAATGGGCTGAGTGCCCGGCACCAAATCATTACCAAAGTCAATATCCCTGTCCGAGGGCATGCTCGGCAGGTCTATAGGAAAAACATTTTAAAAATCTCTCACCACCGGAACCGAATCAATATTAGGAGTCTCTGTACTAACATCCCTCACAAAGGCCAAATAGGAAAGACAACCCTTACCAACCATCCGCTGGGCCTTCAAGTATGAAATTACCCTACTGGGAACATAATCCGTCGAACCTCGCCACTCGATCCGTCGTACCCCCGGCATAGCCAACGTCACTGTCTTAGCATGATAGTCCAAAATAGCACGACACGAAGATAACCAGTCCATGCCCAATATCATATCAAAATCCCCCATACTAAGCAATAAGAGGTCTACTCAGGTATCCAAACCCCTATTAGTCACCACACACGATCGATATACGCGGTCAACAATAACAGTATCGCCCATCGGGGTAGATACACGAACAGATGAAGCAAGAGACTCACAGGGCATATCCAAATAATTAGCAAAATATGATGACACATATGAAAAAGTGGAACCAGGGTCAAATAATACAGAGGCATCTCTGTGGCAGACTGAAACAATACATGTAATCACAACATCTGAAGCAATATCATCTGATCTGGCTGGGAGGGCATAAAAATGGGCCTGACCACTACCTGATCAGCCTCCCCCTCTAGGGCGACCCCTAGCTGACTGACCTCCACCCCGAGCTGGCTGGGCGGGTGGGGAAGTAACTGGTGCTAAAGCTAAAGACTGACTCCTCTGCTAGGATGGACCTCCCATAAGACGTGGAAAAAACCTCTTGATATGACCCGAATCTCCACACTCGAAGCAACCACTACTGGCCACTGGCAATGGGGACTGAAGGGAGCCCCGTGCACCGAGATACCCACTAGAAGAACCAAGCATAGATGAACCCTGAACCGATGGTGCATGAGTCAAACTCTGAGCTGGAAGGAAACTGAGAGATGAGTGACCCTGATGTGAATTGTGAGAACCATGGCCAGATGATCCACCACAGTGACCCAGACGAGCTGACTGAGCATATCTGAAAGGACGGCCCCTACCGTGCTGGAACTAACCCCCAGAAGGCACACCACCAAAGCTACCAGATCCTCGAGGCCTCTTGGCCTCCCTCTCAACTCGCTCCTGTCGGCGAACTAACTCAATCTCTCTGGAAATGTCAACCACATCCTCAAAAGAAGCACCGGATACCCTCTCTCTGGTCACAAAAATCGTAGGTGATAAGTGAGGCCATCAACGAACCTCCTGATCCTCTCCCTATTCGTGGGAACTAACCAGATAGCATGACAGGCCAACTCCAAGAATCTCATCTCATACTGCATCACGGTCATATCCTCCTAACGCAACTGCTCGAACTGCCTGCGCAGCTCCTCTCTGCGGGAATGGGGTACATACTTCTCTAGGAAGAGAATGGAAAACTAATGCCAGGTAAGGGGCGCTGCAAACAGGCCTACGCCTCTCATAAGCCTCCCACCAAGTGAAGGCAGCTCCAGAAAATTGAAAGGTAGTAAACGAGACCCCACCGGTCTCCAGAATACCTGCTGTACGCAGAATCCTCTGACACTTGTCCAAGAAACACTGGGCATCCTCGCCCTCTGCACCACTGAAAGTTGGAGGCTGAAGTCTACCAAACCTCTCCAATCGACGCTGCTCGTCATCAGGCATAACTGGTACTATAAAATCCAGAGCAGGCGCAACCGGTTGGGCTGGTGGTGCCTCCGGTGTCTGCAATCCCTGAACAACCTGCTCGGGTGTACGGGCGGCAGGAGTCTGAGTGCCTCCCACATCCTGAGAAGTAGCTACAGTGGTAGAAACTGCGACCGCCTGAGCAAGACTAGTGCATATGGTCAAGATCTAAGCCAAGGTCTCCTAAAGACTTGGAATAACAATAGGCACAGTCGGTGCCTGAGCTGGTCCTGCTTGAGCATCCACAATTGGGACCTGATCATGAACTGGGGTGGCTGGTGGATCTGCAAGTGCTGCCCTAGCTGTTGGGCGGGCTACACCCCTGCCCCTACCATGGCCTCGACCGCGACCTCGGCCTCTAGTGGCCTCAACTGGTGGTACTGGTGGTCGTCCGTCCTGACCGGTAGCACGTGTCCTCACTATCTGTGAGAGAATAGAATAATAGAAGTTTAGTTACCAGAATCAACAGTTTCGCATGACAAGAATTTGAGAATGTGAAGTTTTTCCTAAAGGTTCTATAGTCTCCCAAAGATAAGTACAGATGTTTCCGTACCGATCCGCATGACTCTACTAAACCCGCTCATGACTTGTGAGACCTATGTAACCTAGGCTCTGATACCATCTTGTCACGACCCCAAAACCAACACGGGCGTGATGGCGCCCATTGTGAAACTAGGCCAGCCGACACATTTCCCAAGTAGTTCAATATTTCATTAAAACTTAAATAATAACCTTTTCAACTAAAACTCCATAAAAGATGCAAAGTCAAAACCAAAATAAATGTAGAAAATAAAAGCCCAACCTCGGGTGTCACTAAGTCATGAGCAATGCTACAATTGTTCCGAAACAAAACAAGACCAAAAATAGTCTAGAAATAGCCAAAATGTACTAGAAGGAAGATAAAGAAGAAGAAAGGCGGAAGTGCGATCGCCAGGCAACTACCTCGCTATCTCCGGTGATAATCCGCGACTGGAACAGTCAACAGCCGCTATTGTGCACTGAGGTACATGGATCTACACACAAGGTGCAGGGGGTAACATGAGTACACCCACTCAGTAAGTAACAAGTCCAAACTATGGACTGATAGGTAGTGACGAACTAAACCTCAGCAATTATAACATATTTAAACGATACGGTAAAGTAGGCATGCTGGCAATTCAATTATTCCACTTAACAGTAAAGCAAAATGCTAATCCGAACAATGGGAAGTATAAAGTTCAGTAAAACTCTACATGTCAATGCCAGAAATGTATAAAAATGGACTGTGTGCCCCCACTCTCAAGTGCTCAACCACTCGGTACCGCATATGGCCATTCGGCCCAGGGAAATTCATCCCGGAATATATATGTATAACATTGACCTCAAGTCAACCGGTACCGAGTAACAAGGGTAATCCAACCCTGAGGAGAAAACCTTCTCCAGGTATCAGTACTTCGAACAATTCCATGTCAGGGAAAATCCATCCCTCAATAATATCATCCGCACTCACTGGGGGTATATAGACTCCGGAGGGGCTCCTTTCAGCCCAAGTTCTATAACAAGCCAATGAAGGCATAATCAATATTCTGCTGCAGCATGCAGCCCGATCCCATAACTGTCACTGAAATTCAGGCTCTCGGCCTCACTCAGTCATCACATTCCAGTCTCACACACAGAGGCTCATAATACCAAGAAACTAGCCCGAAATAATGATATGATGTGCCAAATAACAATAACCGAGACTGAGACATGATATGATATGCATGAACAAGACTGAGTACAGAATATCAATGAAGCAAATGATATGAAACAACTTCTCGGGTATCAACAGTATCGCTATGAAGCCCTAACATGGTAAATAGCATGATTTACAACTCATTAACTTAATCACATAATCACTACACTGATATCAGCAAGAAAGAGTCACTAAGCGGTGCCATGGAATGAACCAGGCCGCAGTTCTCACGGTGCACGCCCACACGGCCGTCACTTGGCATTTGTGTGACCTCAATATTTAATCATAGAACACATAGTTCGGGGTTTCGAACACTCAAAACCAAGTTTGGAAGCGTTACTTACCTCCAACCAAGCCAAATCTCTAGCCCGCGACGCCCTTGCCTCTCGATTCGGCCTCCAAATGCTCCGAATCTAACCAAAATCCGTATATTATCATCAATACACACTAAAGGAATGAAACCCACACGAAAATTATCAAATTAGACAAAAAATCCTGAATTTGGCTCAAACCCAGCCCCTGGGCCCACGTCTCATAATCCGACAAAAATTACAAAACTAGAAACTCCTTTCACTCCCGAGTCTATACATACCAAAATCATCAAAATCGGACCTCAAATGGTCCCTCAAACCCTCAACCAAAACTCTCCTAAACTCAAGCCCTAACCCCTTCACTTCTTTCCAAATTCCCACTAAATTCCATGATTAAACAGTGGAAAAATCATCACAACACAATTGATAAAGCCCAAGTAGCTTACCTCACCGATACTCCTCGATTCCCCCTTGAAATCACTGCTTTGAGCTTCAAACTCGTCCAAAAATGGTGAAGAATGGGCAGAAATTCGCGAAGGGGGCGTTTCAGACCTTCTGCCCAGCGTTTTTCGCATCTGCGGACACCATGTTGCTTCTGCGACGCCGCACCTGCAACAAATCCCTCGCAGGTGCGGTTTCCACTTAAACCTCAAAATCTCGCTTCTGCGGTCTCGCAGGTGCGGTCCCTTGTGCACACCTGCGGCTTTTCCTCAACTTCTTAATTCCCACATTTGTGGTCCAATCTCGCTTTTGTGAGTCTCGCACCTGCGGTCCCTACTCCGCAGGTGCGGTTATGACAGCTGAAGGATATCTTCAGCACTTCCTCAAATCCCATCCTTAATCCGTCAACCTCCCGATATCAACCCGAGGTCCTCAGGACCTCAACCAACCATACAAACCAGTCACATTTCACCATTCAAACTTATTCCAACCTTCAGAACGCTTCAAACAATATCAAACCATCAAATCACCCTCTGATTCAAGCCTAAGAACTTCGAAACTTCCGAATTATGCAAACGATGTCGAAACCCATCAAACCTCGTCCGAATGATCTAAAATTTTGCACACACGTCAAAAATGACACTACGGACGTACTCCAATTTCCGAAATTCCATTCCAACCTCGATATCAAAATTTCCACTGCTAACCGTGAAATGCTGAATTTCCAATTTCGCCAATTCAAGCCTAAATCTACCATAGACCTCCAAATTACAGTACGAACACGCTCCTAAGTCCAAGATCACCTAACGGAGCTAACTGAACCATCAGAAGTCACATCCGAGGTCTTCTACACATAAGTCAACATTCGGTTGACTTTTCCAACTTAAACTTCTAAATAAGAGACTAAGTGTCTCATTCAACTCCACGACCACTCCGAACCTGAACCAACTAACACGATACCATGAAATACAGCTGAACCACACATAGAGAAGCAGAAATGGGGGAAACAGGGTTGTAACTCATGAAACGACTGGCCGGGTCGTTACATCAAGGATGCTGATAACAAGGAGTTGTTCAAGGTCAAGATGAGAGGCAAAAGCTTTTCCTTGAACCTACTGGAGGAGGAACAAGCTACAGTTGTCCAGTTAGCCTATAACTCGGAACTATGGCACAAAAGACTTGGACATTTCCATCATGATGCAATACTTTTCATGAAAGAAAATCACCTAGTAGAAGGCCTTCCTAGCATTGAGAAAAATCTACCTGCTTGTGAAGCTTGCCAGTATGGAAACCAAACTAGGCTTCCTTTTTAGAAGTCATCTTGGAGGGCGAAACAGAAGCTGCAACTTATTCACACAGATGTAGGTGAACCTCAAAAAACACCATCTCTGAAGGGCAGTAAGTACTACATTGCCTTTATTGATGATTGCACTAAATATTGTTGGATTTATTTTTTCAATTTTAAATCTGAGGTTGCTGGTGTATTTTGGATATATAAGGCTTTAGTGGAAAATCAGAGTGGCTGCAAAATGCAGATGGTAAGAACAGATAATGGAACTGAGTATACTTCGGAAAAGTTTAACAAGTTTTGTGATAAAGCAGGAATTGAGCACCAACTAACGGCACCATACACTCCTCAACAAAATGGAGCAGTAGAGAGGAAAAATAGGACCTTAATGGAAATGACAAGGTGTTTACTCCATGAAAAAGGTTGCCTAAGCAATTTTGGGCAGAAGCTGCAAATACTGCAATGTTTTTGCTAAACAGGTTGCCAACCAAAGCTTTGCAGAAGATGACTCCCTTTGAGGCTTGGTTTAGTTACAAACCTATGCTAACAAATCTAAAAGTTTTTGGTTGTCTTTGTTTCTCTTTTGTACCTCAGGTGAAAAGAGATAAGCTAGATAAAAAGGCTGAACTTGGAATTTTTGTAGGATACATCAGTATCTCAAAAGCTTATAGGATCTATCAACCTCAAAATGACAAAGTCGTCGTTAGCAGGTATGTCAAGTTCTTGGAGAATGACTCCTGGAACTGTATAGATGGTGAAAACAGAAAAATCTAGAGTTTCCAGATGAAGATGTTGATGATGTACCTGTCCAAGGCACAAGACCACTTTCTGATGTATACCAAAGGTGTAATGTTGCTATTTTAGAACCTGCAGGATTTCCAAAAGTTGCAAAAGATGAGAAATGGAGGAAAGCAATGCAGGAGGAGCTGAAAATGATAGAAAATAACAACACATGGGAGCTGGTTGATAATCAAACTTTTTTTTGGCTTGCGGGCTCGGGGACTGCAGTCAGCTGCTTCCCTTGTAGTCGTCAGCTCGTTCTTGACAGATCCGATCGGGTGAATCTATTTTTGAAATCTCAATAAAGCATGTTCCCAAAGATGATTTTCCGCTGCCGAACAGATCACCGGCTCCGAAGGCCTGCAATCGTGACTTTAGTTCCGGTGGTTCTTTTCCCAAAGCCGACTTCCTTTATCGAGCGGCTCTCTCTCTTGACAATAAAAGCGACGGTCCGGGCTATCTGAAATAAGCGGACTCCATATATCTTTTGACTCTATATATGTGGGCACCTGATATCTATGAGGGTTCACCCACCCCGGTTACAGCATTCCTTTCTATTGTGCCTAAAATCAGTTTAGATAAGGGAATGCTTTCCCCAACCATTAAAGGAAAGGCTCGACGAAGGGAGGGAGGTGCGGCGGGGGAAGGAAAATGCTTTCGGAGATCGAGATTTTTTTTCCATCGAAAACGAAGAAGGCCGAGGATGGCCTACGGTGCGTCTTATCTGAAGGGAACACGCTTTTTTGACCGCCGTGGTATGATTGCCGGGCCCTCTCCTCGTTCCGCCCTTCCTATTGGGATAGCTGCCTTCGGGCTTTGCCTGCCCTTTATAATAAAAAATTCCGGCTCGGCCCGGGAAAGCGCTGGCAACAACAGAAAGGAAGGGGTCCATGTAGCTGCTGTGTCCGCCCCCTCCCCAGGGAAACTCCGAATACAGGCCTAGATCGTTTGTACAGACAGACTTTTACTCTTGAGTAAAACTAAACTGGCTTTTGACACAGGTGCGAAGCAAGTCTATGCGGAAAGGATAGGAAAAAGCTCTATACGATACGCGAGTTGTTGGTGGAATACGAGTAAGGACTTTGTTTGCCCAAGTCCCTTGCTTGAAGGACTATCGCACTTTCAGTGGTACTGAGACTGTCCCTACCACTACCCTTTATCAAGCTGGTTTACAAGAGTTCTGGCTTTCCCAACCGGACAAAACTTCTAGGGAATCTAATTTCTTTCGAACCCCCTATTATATTTCTGATGGGACTATTGATCGCTACAAGGCTCGCGTGGTAGCCAAAGGCTACAACCAGCAATAGGGTATAGACTATGATGAGACATTCAGTCCAGTTATCAAGATGGCATCAAGGGCGATTAGGTGTGACTTTCTTGATAAGGGAAAGAGAAGACGTCCCTCAAAGCCCCATTAACGCAAAACAAGTCGATTCCTACATTTTTAAATTACCAGAAGCACCAAAAGAACATCTAAGCGAGAAAGTAAGTACATCCGGAGAAAATAGAAAAAGAAAGAGATGAAAAATATTAGGAACAAAAGAATCACACTCCTTTTTCTTTTTGTTGAACGAGAAACTAGAGTCAGACTTAGTAAAAGTATGAAGAAAAGAAGGATCAATTCTGGGGTGGTGCTTCTATCTGATCCTAGAAAACGTACGAAACAACCTGCTACGGAACTACCGATAAGGGGCAAAAATACTTTACTTAGTCGAGGCATCATGTCTTTACTTTATGCTTTCCTTGAAGTCGTACCCTCCCAGTATGCGTGAGTCTTCCGCCGATTGACAGAAATGCCGGCCGGAATTCTTTGGGAGTAGGATCTCTTTCCTAGGAGCTCATAGAAAGATAGCGAAGTTAGAGCCTTAGCACATGAACCCATAGGAACAGGGGCCATTCAATCTTGTGAACTAATCGAGACCGAAATTGGAAAAAGAGATACGAACGGAGCTGCGAACCTGTGCTTCGGCTGTCGCTGGCGGGCTTTCGTCATCCATATCCAACTGTTTGACATTGGGTCAAATCTGTCGTCTGGGCATCGCCCCCTCTCTATAGAACCAAGCTCAACCCTGATGGTTCCGTAAACAAATACAAGGCCAGACTATTTGTGAAAGGGTATGCGCAAATGTTTGGAGTGGATTTTTCAGAAACATTCGCTCCTGTTGCTTGCTTGGATACATCGAGAATACTACTAGCTTTATCAGCTCAACTTGGATGGAAGATCCTCCAATTTGATGTAAAATCTGCTTTCCTCAATGGTCAGCTTTAAGAAGAAATCTTTGTAGAACAACCTGAAGGTTTTTCTGTAAAAGATAAAGAAGTCAAGGTATATCTATTAAAGAAGGCGTTATATGGGTTGAAGCAAGCTCCTAGAGCTTGGTATAGTAGAACTGATGCTCATCTTCTCAATTTAGGCTTTCAGAAAAGTTTGAGTGAGTCCACACTGTATATCCGGAAGGAAGAAGAATATTTAATTATTATCTCTCTATATGTTGATGAGTTATTAGCTACAGGCAGCAGTTCAGACTTAATCAGTCAGTTTAAGACTAAAATGAAGGAGGTCTTTGAGATGAT
Organism: Nicotiana attenuata; assembly: GCF_001879085.1. Lineage (NCBI taxonomy): Eukaryota > Viridiplantae > Streptophyta > Magnoliopsida > Solanales > Solanaceae > Nicotiana > Nicotiana attenuata. Next base: position 197,098 of record NW_017670303.1, read on the forward strand.
AGGCCTTGGTGAGATGTTCTACTTCCTTGGGATGGAAGTTCAGCAAAAACAAAATGAGATTTTTATGTGCCAGCAGAAATATGCCAAAGAAATACTTAAAAAGTTCAAAATGGAGGATTGCAAGCCTATGACAACTCCTATGAATCAAAAGGAGAAGTTTTGCAAAGAAGATGGAGATGAAAAGATAGATGAAGGACTTTACAGGAGCTTGATAGGTTGCCTGATGTACTTGATTGCAACGAGGCCAGATATTGTTCATTCTGTGAGTTTACTTTCAAGGTATACGCTTTGTGCTAGTGAAGTTCATTTTCAAGCAGCTAAATGTATTATTAGATATGTGAAAGGTACTGTTAATTTTGGCATTTTGTTCAAAAGAGCCTTAGACTTTCAGTTTCATGGATATTCTGATAGCGACTGGGCGGACTGCTTAGATGATAGGAGAAGCACTTCAGGTTATTGTTTTAGTTTTGGTTCTGGTGCATTCTCTTGGTGTTCAAAGAATAAAGATGTAGTTGCTCAACCTACAGCTGAGGCAGAGTATGTTGCAGCTGCATCAGTAGTGAATCAAGCTCTTTGGGTTAGGAAACTGATGGCAGATTTGTACATAGAGCAGAAGAAGAGCACTGGAATCTTTGTTGATAATCAAGCTGCAATTTCTATTGCAAATAATCATGTGTTCCATGGGAAGGCAAAACATTTCAAGATGAAGCTTTATTTCTTAAGAGAAGTGCAGAAGAATGGAGAGGTAGCTTTAGTATATTGCAAAAGCGAATTTCAGATTGCTGATATTTTAACTAAGGCTCTACCTAGGTTCATATTTGAATTTCTTAGAGAAAAACTTGGTGTTGCTTCCCTTGAGTCAAGGAGGAGTGTTGAAATTATTGCCTCAACAGCTAGAAATTTTGCACAACTGTTGCAGTTCAAAATATGCTCAAAGCAAGGAAGTTGTTGAGATAAATAAGCCTTGTAACTGTTAGCAGAATCTTATCTTTCTGTTGCTATTTGTTAGGATATAGCCGTTAGGGATAATCTGTAGCTGATTTTTCTGCTTTTCTTTAGAGCTTTTCAGTTATAAATTCTTGTATAAATATGGCGTTGATTATTGAATAAAATATTATGAGCAACATATTCATATCTCATTTATTCCTTTGCTCGTATCTTGCTTTATATTCCAACAATGCTCTTCTTTCCGCTTGTATTGTTCTACACAAACTAATGTGCTTTAGTAAAGCAGCTTTACTGATGCATAGTCTTTTCACAGGTTTTATTCTTTCTTTCATTCCTATAGGAACAACCAATTTTAAAATGTACAAACTTTGTTCTCTGTTTGTGCAAATATATGATCATTCGATTGATATTTCAGTTATGATGATTGAATGAGTTCCCTTAAACCCTTTTATTTTGTCTACTTTCAGGATTCAAGCAATATATGTAGTATCGGTACTCGAGCAGTCAAGACCTACTAAAGTGAAGTCATTCCCTTAGATATCTACTAGATGGTTGGTGCCCGTGCTGTGCACGGGCCCAAGGTACTAGAACTTTTGTTTGCTTTAAGGGGACATAGTTCGCAGTAAATTTTTTGAACATGTTGTGATTCGCAGTAACAATTGCTCAACATCATACAGAGGTAGGTTGTACCTGTATTGACTCCAAGCAATTTAACCATCAAAAGTTGTCATTACTCTTCTAATGGAAGAGTGCGAGAATAAAATATTACATAATACAATGATTTGGAAATAGAAATGTAAATTTTGAATTAATAAGATACCTTAGAAGGCTCAAATAATTAAATATTGTCAAAGAGATTTTGCCATCACCAAGTGCAAAAAAATAAATACAAAAACCAATATATTGTAGTTCATTAACTACTCTTCTACCTGACTCCAAAAATGGAATTGTTTACCGTGAAAATGGTAATTACAATTAAATTTGATTTTGTGGTTCTAGACTTTGTCAGCCCTAGTCGTGCGCCTAGGAAACTTCCCACTTTTCTACCATAACCGTCGACTTGCACTGCCTCGAGGTTGGACACCGATGGCCCCTCGAGATAAATCTTGACCGTAGTCTCGAGCCTTTGGAAATCTTGCGTACGAGGCGTTGTAATGGCCAAAAATTGGACCCTCCGATTTTACCGCATACAAATAGTCCTCGCGTTTCTTAGAGTGGAACGATAAGAAACGACTTTGATATCCATCTCTTCGAACTTTTCGTGATGATGTCATACTTATGACGTAAGCCTTTGTGATAACTGAGGCGTCCCGTCGGTTCATCTTTTCATTGTCATTCAACGTACTGCCGATTCTTATTCTCCAAAGCGATAATATCGCCGTCGATTCAGTTCCCAAAAAATGCATTGATGGCGCCTGCTGATACGTCTTTCAAAGACATTGATGGGGCTGCCGGTTACACTGCTACCCTCTATAAATGGAAGCCTCCTGGAACCTTTTCCTCATTCAAGTGCCTTACAATATCCTTCCACCCTTTTCTTCTCTTCATCCTTATCCATTGTTATCCCCCATGTTTGAGGCCTGCGACCTTAAAGTTACATGGTGGCACTCCCATCAGCCACGCCATGGCCTTTTTTCAAGACAATATTCTGTCACCTCCTTGCACATTAAGGTGCAATCACAGACTTGCATATATACCAATATTCACACATAGTGCTTGATATTTTACATAGCAATTGGTCTTTCGGGGTCTTGCCATCAAGATATTACAACCCATGTTCTCTATTCAGACTTCCATTGCCTTTATTTTGTGAAGCCCACATCAACTTTCTCTTACCCAGATACAGTTAGAAAATGGAGAACAACATTGTGAGCTGATCTAACAGTGATCTAACAGTCATATTAACGGGAAAAAAATGAACTTGCAAAATTGTGAAGAAATAGAGGAGAAGAATTGGATCACGGCCAATGGCTTACACATATTACACATAAGGAGATTTCCTAGTTCATCTATGCTAAGCACTCGACTTCTTCGACATAGACCATTTGATATAAATTTCTCAAGCCCATACAAACTCTACGCTATCAGAAATTAACACTTACGAAATATAATTAATAATCAACGTTAACCGTCCGAAGGATTTAGTTATTTTCCTAATATTCTTTAAAGAAGATACTCAAAAGAGCGACAGAAATCCAAATATACCTGATGTAGTAATTTTCTATGAAATTAGTAGCAAATCAGACCAAGAGACAACCAGGTAGTAGTTTAAACGAATATACATAAGTTTCTTTCTTTGTAAACCAAACTTCTACTGTACTTTCCAAATGTTGTGAATAATATTATTTTGACTTTATTAAATGACTAATTCTGGCAACAATGAGATTGCACACTTTACTTGACTTGGATAGTGATTATATACTTCCAGCAACTTTTTAACAAGTCATCATTGTAGGATTTAATTGGCTTACATGGGAAACACAAGTGTAATTAATATGAATAGTGTCACAAATCAAGTTTTTACCTCCATCCTCATTTAGGATTCTATTCCTTCGAAATATATAAATACTTTTATACCTTTATACTGAGATTACTTGCATCATAAATAAAAAATTACAACTTTAATAGAGTTATTTGTCAACATTATTTCATGGCAAACAACTTACTTGCTACCAACTTTACCAAAATATTTTTGCAGTTATGCTAATCGCATAAATATATTGAGCAGAACTATGCTTCACCACCCAAAAGAAGCAGAAAATAAACCATGATATTTTATCTTTTTACTTGCCCTGTATATGAAGCTTGCATCAGATAACTTCTTAAAACCTAGAGCATTAAACCACCGCTACCAAAGACCTCAGGTTACAAAATTATTTGTTTGAGAAATATGGAAGATAAAGTATAAGCTCCAATTTGTAACATAGTTTAGCATGGAAAAAGAATTTAACACATGTAGTAGTCAAATATAATCACGACAACCTTAGCATCCAGAACATTCAAAAATAAAACATCCCTTACGGCCTCGGGCATCCTTCAATCATAAAAAATCAAAAGGCAAGCGTGCTTGCAGAAAGCAAAATAGAGCAATTAAGCACCATTATTTTGGAGTTCAGATATCAAAAGTACTGCATTTTATCACCATTAGGCTGACAAACACGTAAGAAAGATTTGTCTGGGTAAATATTTTTACTGATCTAGATATCAAATGAAAAGAAGAAAAATTCAATGCTTTTAATAATGTATAGCTTACTGTGCAAAGAGATACTCGAGACAAAGAGATAGATTAAAAGTTTTATGCTAATGATGAATTCTGACAAAACAATTTTACTAATTGTAGCACAATCAAAATGTAGGACACCATGAAAGAATTATCCATATTTATTTTCTTTCATGAAAAAGTTTCATTAGTTTAGATACAAACGAATTTACAAATACATACCAAGTAAGGGATAGGCTGCATATTTCAGTGACATACTTCTGGTTGCCAAAACATCTGTTATGGCTTTGGAAAAGGATATATAGTTATGTTAAAATCACCTATAAGGAAAGAAATGGAATAAATAAATTATTCAGTTGTTTTAGGCATATTTGTATACGGTCAAAATCATGTGTCCCCGATTTTGTAGGCTCGAGGGGTCGCGTTGAGAACGAGTTCAATATGGACCGAGCTCAAGCCCGATGGAAGAATACGAAACTCGAAGATCGAAGTGCTCGATAATCACTGGGGCCGAGTATGACCAACCTCGACGTAATACCGTTATGGTTTTATAACAGAAAGAGCAAGATTCCGGTGGTGGTCCTGAGATCACGGTGTAAATTCTGGAACAGATTTGTACTAGGCGATTAGACAGTTGTATAATAAGATTCCCTACTACATTTAGAATTGTACCTTATTTAGGATTCCCCTACTATATAAAGGGGACCCCAATCATTTGTAACGCATCATCATTCAATTGAGAAGAGAATATACATTTTCACTTTCTTGCATACTATTCATATGAATCAACTTATTACTATTTTATTGTTCTTGTTCATTTACCTAGAGGTCATCATTGTTCGAGGTCGAGGTCTACTTATATGTTGGTTTGACTTACCTTACTCTTTAATTTACACACTTGATTCCTTGTTTATCAGTTAGTATTAGATTATATCATATATCTTCAAAATCACAATACAAGTTTAATTGTTACTCGGATTTTAGGATAAACAGTTTGGCGCCCACCGTGGGGCTAAAGATAATAGTGATTATTTCAGTTATTTTCACACTTGTTCTTGTCAAGAATTTTTGTTCTCAGGTTAAAACATGTCAAACTCACAAAACGCACCCGTACGTGGCGATAGTGGTCTTGGATTCACGGGGAAAACAACAATGTAGTTGCTCTGGGAGCCGGTGTACCACCGATTAACCCTGGGGAAGTGTCGATTGTGGAACCATTCGATGTTAGTTCACACATTTCTTTGAATGCGGATTTAGGCGCAGACCCCAGAGGAAGTGTATGCAGGGAAGTCCGATCTGGTAGCCAAGGAACACAGGGTATATGAGAAGGGGGGTTAGTCTCCAGGTAATATTCGAGATGCTACAAGCTTAACAGGTTGCCATCGCTCAGCTTCGAAGTCAGCACAAAATTCCAAGTGTGGTTGAACCAGAAATCACTCGTCGTATTGAGCCGGTGCCCGTAAGATCGAACGGTAATGGATCGGGGACTGACTCCCACAATTATGAAGATGCTCGAGGAGCTCACCAAAAGAATCAAGTCGGGAGAGAAAAAGATTGAGGATAATGACAAAAAAGTGGAGACATATAACTCCCGTGTTGATCAAATACCGGGGGCACCCCCGGTCTTAAAAGGTTTGGATGCTAAAAAATATTCGTACAAAAGCCATTCCCTTCGAATGCGGCTCCGAAGCCCATTCCTAAGAAGTTCCGTATGCCAGATATACCTAAGTACAACGGGACGAGCGATCCTAATGAACAAATCACCTCGTACACATGCGGGATTAAAGGAAACGACTTAAATGACGAGATCGAGTCGGTTTTGTTGAAAAAATTTTGGGAAATTTTGTCAAAAGGAGCAATGATCTGGTATCACAACTTGCCACCAAATTTTATCGATTTGGTTCCTATGTTAGCAGACGCCTTTGTGAAGGAACACGCCGGGGCCATAAAGGTTGCAACAAGGTAATCAGACATTATTAAGATAAGACAGAGGGGTGATGAAATGCTAAGAGAGTTCATATCCCGATTCCAAATGGAGTGAATGGAATTACTACCGGTCTCGGATGATTGGGCTGTGCAAGCTTTTTCCCAGGGGATGAAAGAGCGGAGTTCGATCGCGTCATGACAGTTAAACCAAAATTTGGTCGAGTACCCAGCTGTAACTTGGGTAGATGTACATAATCGTTACCAATCGAAGATCAGGATCGAGGACGACCAGCTGGGAGCCCCCTCGGGTTCAGTTTACCCAAATAGATTGGCAGTTAAAGCCTTGAGGGATACTGACAGGGAACCGAGGTCGAACAGAGAACGGTATCAGCCATATATTGCAGATCGAAGAAACAACAATTCGGGGAGGAGATAGCTCGATTTTTCAACGAGGGCCATCTTCGAGAGTTTCTCAGTGATCAAGCTAAGAATCACTTCAGAGAAAGAGACGCCAACAGAAAGAATGAGCAGGAAGAACCGCAACATGTAATTCATATGATCGTTGGCGGGGTCGATGTTCCACAAGGGCCTATATTCAAATGAACCTAGGTGTCGATCACCAGAGAGAAGCAGACTTGGGGCTATCTGCCCGAAGGCGTCTTATCGTTCAATGACGAAGAAGGAGAGGGAATTTCTCAGCCGCACAACGATGCCCTGGTAATTTTTATTTTGTTAAATAAAATTCAAATTAAATGTGTTCTAGTGGATCTAGGTAGCTCAGTAAACATAATCAGATCAAGGGTGGTAGAGCAGCTCGGCCTGCAGGACCAAGTTGTGCCTGCATCTCGTGTCCTAAACGGCTTCAACATGGCAAGTGAAACAACGAAGGGGGAGATAATCTTACCAGTGAACGTGGCCGGGACCATCCAAGATACAAAATTCCATGTCATTGAAGGAGACATGAGATATAATGCACTGCTCGGGAGGCCATGAATCCACAACATGAGGGTAGTACCGTCGACCCTTCATCAGATGATGAAATTCCCAATAGTGGATGGTGTGAAAACAGTTTACGGGGAACAACATGCTGTAAAGGAAATGTTTGCAGTCGATGAGGTGACGCCGATACCAACACCTTCGACCTCAGAAAAATCGAGCACCAAAGTTAAGCAGATGGCTAAATAGAAATCACTGTCACCAGGTTCGGCCGAACCGGAGAAACAGGTAATCGAAGAAGAAGAAGAGGATTTCCTTACTCCTCGAACTTTCGTTGTTCCCGAAGAATCAGATGCAACCAAGTCAACAGTCGAAGAGCTGGAACAGGTGATACTGATTGAGCATCTACCCTAAAAACTCTTTTTCATTGCCTAACATCGATCGCATGATCGATGCCACGGCTAGCCACGAGATCCTTACCTTTCTCAATGCCTGTAACGACCCAACTGGTTGCTTTGAGCAATTGCGTTCGGTTCGGCATTTTTAGGTCACGAGCAACTTCATATTATGTGTATCGACTTGCGTGCGCAGTCCAGGCATGAAACCGGAAAGCTTTTATGTGAAAATATGGGAAAAAATAGTAATTTCTAGAGTTAAAACTTGGTTTTAGTTGACTTTGGTCAACATTTTTGGTAAATGGACCCGGATCTGTGCTCCGATGATCCCGGGAGGTCTGCGGTAAAATATGGCACTTGGGCGTATGACTGGAATTGAATTCCGAGGTCCCTAGCCTTAGAAAACAATTTTTGAAGAAAATTATTGTGCTGGTTTTTAAAAGGAAATAAAGAAATAAATTAATGTTTGAACTCGTTGGTATCAGCCCATATTTTGGTTCTGGAGCCCAGTACAAGTTTGTTATGATATTTAAGTCCTATCTATGAAATTTGGTGAGAATCGGAATTGATTTGACGTGATTTGGACGTCCGGTTGAAAAGTTAGAAAACCATGAGTTTTGGGGTTAAATTCATAGGTTTTGATGTTATTTTGGTGATTTGATTGCACGAGCAAATCTGTATGACAATTTTAGACTTGCGTGCATGTTTGGTTTGGAGCCCCGAGGGCTTGGGTGAGTTTCGGATAGGTTTAGGCTATGCTGCGCTTGTTTTTGGATGCTTCATCGTCGTTTCTTCAAGAACAAATGATACGACATTGAGTAAATGAGATCCAAATTCAGTTTCTATTGAACCATTAGATCTGTATCAAAATTACGGAGCCATAGTAAAAAGAATCATCGAATTTGGACATCGTATGAGGAAGTTATGCTCATTTTCGTGTCGGGAAAAATTGTTGGTTTCTGGTGTGGTCGCAAATGCGAACTTTTTCATCGCAATTGCGATGCCCAATTTGCAAATGCGAACGTTTTGTCAGAAATGCAACTTCTTCCAGCCCTGCCTTGTCCGAAATTGCAAGGGTTCGCAATTGCAAAACCTGGGTTGCAAATGCGACATCTGAGGCTTGTTAAGTGAGATTTTTGACGGGATTTTCACCCATTTTTCAACTTTCTCAAACCCTAAACCTCCATAGGCGATTTTCCAAAGACCCAAGCTTCTCCAAATCATTGGTAAGTGATCTCTAACTAGTTCCTTTCATTTCATAATACTTTTAACAAGATTTCAACCAAAAATCTAGAGTTTTCATGGTAAAAATTGGGATTTTTGGGTAGAGATTAGGATTTTCAAATTTGGGGATTTTAGACCTCGATTTGTGGTCGGATTTCAAAACCGATTGCATATTTGGGTTCCCGGGTGAATGGGTGTTCAGTTATTGTAAATTTTGTCGGGTTCCGAGGTGCGGGCCCGGGGAGTTGACTTTTGTTGACCTTTTGCAAATTGTATAAGAATCATAGTTTTGTCAATTGAAATTGTTTTTTCTTGCATTGTTTGATGTATTGAAGTCGTTTTTGCCTAGATTGAGCCGAGCTTTGATGAATTGGTAAAGGAAAACCTAAATTGAGTATTGAATTGGCCGGATTGAGGTAAGTATCTTGCCTAACCTCGTGTGGGGGACTTCCCCTTAGGATTTGAGTCTTCTATGTTGATTGTAGTCCGTGTACGCGAGGTGACGAGTGCGTGTTCGAACTTATTTGTGGAAAGTTGGCCTTTTAGAGTTCTTAGGTCCTTGTATTCACTTAGTATGAAGTCGTTCTTGATATGATTGAGCTTCCATTTACTAGTTTCACCTCTACATGCTTTAATTGGAATTAACTGCTTTATGATTCATTCTTATTTCCTATTTGACTCTTATTTTGCTTAATTGAAGATTTTTACCTCTTCTATCGTCATGCTATCTTTCATAACTGCCTGTCTTTATTGAAAACCATTATGGTCTCTCCTGTAATTGTTTAGTCTTAAGTGAGGTTATGATTATCTTCCCGCTGCTCATCCTTAATTGGAATTGTTGTATATTCTTCGTAATTTGCCCAACCAAAAAAGAAGTTTAGGTATCCTATATTTAGTTGACATTTCCTTATTTGGAATTATTTAGTTCGTGTTAGCTTCCTTGTTGTTGAACTACATATTGTGGGATCGTTGCTTCACATTATTTTCTCCCTTGTTGAGCTATTCTTATTACACTTAGTATTCTCTATTATGGTTATTCCTTGTGAGCTAGTTTTACCGTCTCCTTGTTATCGAAAGTTCTTGAGTTGATTTACTTGCCGTGTTCTTGTATATATTGTCACTGTTGATGTGGCACTTGTTGTGCTGGTGCACGAGGTTTCTGCCGTGCGGTTGTTGATATTGTGATGCACGAGGTTTCTGCCATGCAGTTGTTGATATAGTGATGCACGAGGTTTCTGCCGTGCGGTTGTTGATATTGTGATGCACGAGGTTCCTGCCATGCGGTTGTTGATATTGTGATGCACGAGGTTTCTGCCGTGCGGTTATTATTATGACGTTGCACGAGGTTTCTGCCGTGCTATTGCTACTATTAACATATTCCACATGCGGCGTGACAAGGCGGGATATGTATGTATGTATATATGTATATATATATATATATATATATATATATATATATATATATATGCTTATATGTAGGTTGCGCATGTGGCGAGACAAGGTGGGAACATTATGATGCACGTGTGGCGAAACAAGGCGGGCACTTATTATGTTATTATTTGCACACGTGGCGAGACAAGGTGGGCTATGTCAGGGATTGATTGTGATGATTTGTGATGGCCTGGGGGCATTCTTGTTTTTTGATATTGTGTTGTGGTATGCTTACCTGTATGAGTTTTATCTCGTGGAAGTTGTGAGAAAACATCTTACGTGCCATCCATTCTTTTCCATATGCTTATTAGCTGGTAGGAACTATGTTAAAGCACTTGCACAAGCATACACACAGTTGAACACTCCCATTGGATATGAAGTTCTCCTGATATTGCTGAATATAGATGTACACCCTCGTCTACTTGTCATATATGTGAGAGTAGCTCTAGTTAGTAAGTGAGTTGTCAGCGTGACCATGAGGTGTGATCGGGGCACAGGATGCCAAGTGTTAGGGTTCAGGTATTGGGACCCGTGAGCTGTAAGTTGTCCGAGGTTCGGTATTTCGTGGAGTCTGTTGGCTAATACTTGATGTGAACATTGTCGTAGGTTCTAAATTATTGCTTACCTTTACTGTATTTGTGATTTAGGCTTTGGGTTTGTGATTTTGCTCGCTCTTCTATGTCATTATTATGGTATTTCCGCTGTTACTTTACATTTTTCTTCCCTTACTGTGATTGTTGTATTGTTAGCCATAGTGTGTAGTCTTTATATCTATATATCATGTTCCGTTTTTCCTATGCTTATATTTGTACAATTTATTAGACCGGTAGGTGTCTTGACTGTTCCTCGTCACTAGTCCATCGAGGTTAGTCTTGATACTTACTGGGCACCGTTGTGGTGTGCTCATGCTACGCTTATGCGCATTTTTGTTGTGCAGATCCAGGTGTTGATCGTTACTAGCTGTGCGGACCATTGCTGAGGAGACTCGAGGTAAACCTGCTGCTGCGTTCGCAGGATTCGGAGTCACCTTCTTACTTATATTCAACTGCTTTTACTCCTTTCCAAACAGTTTATATAGAGGTGGTAGCGAACTCTGTAGAGCTTATGACTTGTACTGCCCGGTTTTGGGAATATGCTCATTGTATAAAGGATTCATTCCAGAAAAAAATTTAAGACGTTATTTATTATTGTTGTTCTTCTGTAAATATTAGGCTTACCTAGTCCTTAAGACTAGGTGCCGTCACAAAACCTAACGGAGGGGAAATTGGGTCGTGACACCTATTCCGGGTACAATAAAATTCAAATGAACCCGGAATACCAAGAGAAGACCTCGTTTATAACTAAGTACGGAACATAATGTTACAATGTAATGCCCTTCGGGCTAAAGAATGCAGGAGCTACATACCAACGCCTAGTTAACAAAATATTCGAGGAACAGATAGGCAAATCAATGGAAGTTTACATTGACGATATGTTGGTTAAGTCTCTGCGCGTAGAGGACCATTTAATTTATTTACGGGAAACATTAAAAATCTTGAGAAAGTACAACATGAAGCTTAACCCAGAAAAATGTGCCTTCGGGGTCGGCTCGGGCAAGTTCCTCGGCTTCACGGTATCAAATCGGGGAATCAAAATAAATCCCGACAAAATCAAGGCCATCGAGGATATCACCATCGTAGATAGTGTGAAATCCGTACAAAGGCTAATAAGACGGATAGCCGCCTTGGGCCGATTCATTTCGAGGTCATCAGATCGAAGCCACAGGTTCTTTTCCTTACTCAAAAAGAAAAATGATTTCGCATGGACCCCAGAATGCGAGCAAGCATTGGAAGAATTGAAGCGATACTTATCGAGCCCACCTTTTCTTCAAACTCCGAAGGTGGATGAGAAGTTGTACTTATACTAGGCAGTGTCCAAATAGCGGTAAGTGGTGTACTAGTTCGAGAAGAGCAAGGTACACAGTTCCCTGTCTATTACGTAAGTCGGACTCTAGGAGATGCTGAAACTAGATATCCACGATTAGAAAAATTGGTACTTGCATTAATAAGCGCATCTAGAAAGCTAAAGCCATATTTCCAGTGTCACCCCCTATGTGTTAACCACTTATCCTCTCCGAAATGTTTTGCATAAGCCCGAGTTATCGGGCGGATTGGCCAAATGGGTCGTCGAACTTAGCGGGTACAATATCGAATATCAACCCTAAACGGCCATCAAGTCTCAAATCTTAGCTGACTTCATGGCCAATTTTATGCCGACTCTCGTACCCGAAGAGGAGAAAGAACTTCTGCTAAAATCGGGTACATCATCGGGGGTATGGACCCTCTTCACGGACGGTGCCTTGAATGTGAAAGGCTCCGGGCTTGGAATCATTTTGAATCCACCCATAGGTAACACTATTAAACAATCTATCAAAACTTCTAGGTTGACTAATAATTAGGCCGAGTATGAGGCCATGATTGCAGGTCTCGAGCTAGCTAAAAGCTTGGGGGCAGAAGTCGTTAAAGCTAAGTGTGATTCTCTGTTGATGGTGAACCAAGTAAACAAAAGCTTCAAAGTTCGAGAGGATAGGATGCAAAGATATTTGGACAAGCAATAGGTCACCTTGCACCGCTTCAAGGAGTGGAATTTAGATCATGTACCTCGAGAACAAAACAGTAAGGTTGATGCGCTTGCAAACTTGGGGTCATCAGTCTATGAAGATGATATTATCCTGGGGACTGTCGTCCAGTTATCGAGATTTGTAGTCGAGGAGGGTCATGCCGAGATAAATTCTACAAGTTTGACTTGGGATTGGAGGAATAATACGTTGAATATTTAACTAATGGGAAGCTCCCATCGGACCATAAAGAATCAAGGGCTTTATGACCAAGGCTGCTCGGTTCACATGGATGAAGATGGAACATTATGCAGAAGGACGTTCGATGGGCCATTGGTGGTATGTTTAGGGTCGGGGGACACCAATTATGTTATGCGAGAGATCCATGAAGGCACTTGTGGAAGCCACTCCGGCGCCGAGTCTTTGATTCGCAAAATTGTTAGAGCAGGATATTACTGGGATAGCATGGAAAAAGACACCAAGGAGTTTGTCAAAAAATGCGATAAATGTCAAAGGTGTGCACCAACGATTCATCAGCCCGGGGAGCAACTTCATTCCGTCATGTCCCCGTGGCCTTTCATGAAATTGGGAATGGACATCATCGGCCCTCTACTAACGGCCCCAGGTAAAGCTCAATTCATTTTGTTTATGACTGACTACTTTTCTAAATGGGTAGAAGCACAGGCCTTCAAGAAAGTCAGAGAAAAAGAAGTTATAGACTTCATCTGGGACCACGTCGTGTGTTGATTCGGGATACCTGCCAAAATTGTATGCGACAACGGGAAGCAATTCATTGGCAACAAGGTAACAGAGTTCCTCGAAGCACACAAAATAAAAATGATCTTATCAACGCCGCACCACCCGATCGGGAACGGACAGTCCGAATCGACAAACAAGACTATCATTCAAAATATAAAGAAAAGGTTGAACGACACAAAAGGAAAATGGAGAGAAGCTCTACCCGAGGTTCTTTGGGCATATTGAACGACATCAAAGTCCAACATTGGGGCAACCCCGTTCTCTTTAGTATACGGCTTCGAGGCCTTAATTCCAGTCGAGGTCGGGGAACCCAGCGCTAGATTTTGACATGCATCGGAGGAATCAAATCACGAGGCTATGAATACTAGCCTCGAGTTATAAGATGAAAAACGCAAAGCTGCACTTGTTCGGATGGCTGTGCAGAAGCAAAGAATCGAGAGATACTATAATAGAAGAACCAACCTTCGACACTTTAGAATCGGGGACTTAGTTCTATGGAAGGTCACCCTCAATACTCGAGACCCAAACGAAGGGAAACTAGGCCCGAATTGGGAAGGACCGTACCGAGTCATCGGAAAGGGATCCTACAAACTTTGCACGATGGAAGGCGAACAATTGCCAAACAATTGGAATGTATCATTACTCAAACGATATTATTGCTAAGGTATGACCTTCTCCCCTTTTCCATTTATATTTAATACTAACTCATTGCAGATGTTCGATTGATGACGTCGAGGGCACCCTTCTACACGAAGACCCTGGGTTTTAAAGCACGCGTTGCACTCTTTTTCCCTTAGATCGGGTCTTATTCAAAATGGGTTTTTCCGGCAAGGTTTTTAACGAGGCAACAACTATGTGCTACCTAAGGAAAATTCAACAGTATCTAAGGCTTCTTTTCAATCAACCTCAAATACTGGGGGGAATCACCCTTGGAGGTTATATTTTCGAGGAAAATACTTCACGCCAAAGAGGCCCTTGATAGGAAAACTTTGTAATGGGCCAAACAGTCAAATGAACCGTGTCCATATTGAATGGTTGAGCCCCGATGGCAAAACATGTACGCTTGTATGAATTATTCAAAGAAGCATTCTTTCTATATCAAACATTTTGTGTCTCAAAGAAATTTGCTACTATACGAACTCCATACTTGTGATTCTGTGAGAAACGGCTCAAGGGCCAAAACGCAAATACACCCCGAATACTCGAGGACTGTCATCGACAATCAACACGTTCGAGTTGTCTAAACGCAAATTCGTAAGACCTCAAAGAGACATCCCTCGACTTAAAGGCCAAGGCCATCAAACTCGGGGACTGACGTTTCGAACAAGTTCGAAGTGTTATTGGGAAACAAGTCCAAGAGACACACCCGAAGGCTATGGCTGAAATAACGCGGCTCGGAGACATCCGAATCCTGCAATAAAAATAGGCCTTCAAATTCTATGAAAACCGGTTAATAAAGGCTACCCTCAACAAAATAATCAAAGGGCTTTGATAAAATCAGCCCTCAAAAAACCTCAAGAGGTATCGAATTATTCACATACAAACTTGTGCGGAGGCGCTAAAAATAAAAGGGTTCCGATCAACACTAAACCCTTAAAAAACCCAATGGGTAAAAGATACATGCCAAGGCATAAACATACAGAAATTTTTACTAAGTCTTCTAAGACGAAAGGGGGAAATAATATCCATCTCTTAGAGGTCATAATGGCCCGATCTAAAAGAGCCTAAGGGCCAATACTCTTAGGGTTCGAGATTTTGTTCTCACCCGATCCGAATTCAAGGGTTTGATTATCCCCAGTCTAAATAAATAATAACTTGATTATGGATTTGGGACTCACCATTATCTGGCACGAGCCCGTAAGCGTCTATGCCCCGGAGTTCGAACCTTATTCGAACTCGACCACGACAATTTCAAAGAAACCATCTAAGATAAAATCTCAAACACACCGTTCAAAGAATAAAGTTATTACAAGAATTTTGTAGGGCGGGAAACATCGAGAAAACATTCAAGGAAATTCTTCTTTTATATACTTGGAAAAGGATATGTACAAGAGACCGACAAAAGGTCTTACAAAAAGAAAGATACAAAAAGAGAAAGAAAAATCCTATCTATGCCTAGGTCTGGTATCTCCCTCAGGAGCAGCTTCCTCTTCGGGCCCAACTTCATTATCGGACCCGCCTTGGATGCCTTCATCATCATCATCGTCGTCAGAGGAGACGAGAAACTTGGCATCGGCTTCGAGCGCTTTTTCTTGAGCTATCTCATCAGTGAGGTTGAAACCTCGAGCATGGATCTCTTCGAGTGTCTCCCTCCGGGATTGACACTTGGCCAAATCATTGCTCCATTTCTCCCGGTCGGAGGCTTCCCTTAGCTCCATTTGAGCAGCCTCAGCATCCCTTAAGTACACAGGAACGGTTTTATTAGTTGTGGCCTTCGTCTTCTCGACCTCGGCCCTGGCTTCAGCAACCTCGGCTCCGATTGCTGCAAGTTTGGCCTCGAGCTCATCGATCTTTTTGGCCTGGGCCAAATTTTTCTCTTTAGCACCCCGGAGATGGGTCTCTACCGAGGCCAGTTTGGGTAGAGTAGCCTCTTTCTCAGCAGCAAGTCGGTCCATAATTTCCTTCCACCGGTTGCAGTCGGCCTTAACCTGATCTACCTCCCCTCGAAGCTGCCTGATCATCTCCAATTTTTGCTGCAGCTGAGACACTAAAGTGTTAGCCTCCATAGTTGGGTCAAGTAGACCATACTCTTTCAAAATGACGGTTACCTGCTTGTCTAGCTCGGCCTCATTTTTACGAGCTTTGGCCAAGTCTGCCCTAAGGTCCTTGAGCTCCTCCTCCTTTTTGCTACAAAGGAGCTTCAGGGCCTTCCTTCATCCGAGGAATTCTTGAGCTCGGCCTCATTGGCTCAACTCGGCCCTAAACCTGGTAATGGCCTACGCAGAAAAAGAGATATCAGTTAGGGTAGGGGGAGAAGAAGAAATTGCAATGACAGGAGTTAATGCTTACCTGAGAGAAAAGAAGATGAGCCTCTTCGAAGAGGGTAGATGCGTCGTTGAGGTCGGCGGCATCATCGACCCCAGTAAAGCAATCTCGGAAAGAATCTTCTTCATCGGGGACTCCGCTCGGGTCAGGCGTTCGCAAAGCTTGAGCTTCCCTTATTGCCTCCTCAGAATAAGCTGGTAGAGGAGGAGAGTGTTGTCATGGCCCCGAGCAAGTCGCTCGAGATGCTCTGTTCAGCCCTGGGAATCTCGGTACTTGTCCCCTTTGGTGTGCTTATTAAAGGCGGATGAACAATCTCGACCTCAGGCGATTCGGGGGCTTTGCCCACATTTTTCTTCGGAGCTTCCACACCACGAGGCAGGGTCTCCGGTTCAGAGGGCTTGGCGGCTTCAACTGGCTTCGAGGCTCGGGTCACCAGAGCCGATTCTTCGCCCTCGTCTTCTTCTTCATTATTCGGTTGATGGACTGAATCTATGTCCACGTGAATGAGGTTCCTCCTTTGCCTTCGAGTAGGACCCCTCCTATCTTGGGGGTCTTCGAATTTTGAAACCCTTTTTCTCTTATTATCTTTCCCCGATTTTGGAATCGGGGACTCGGTCTCTTTCCCGGGCGGGGCTGGCCTCATTTCAGAGACATCTCCAATACCTACATGAATGAAAATCAGGCATGAGTAAGGTGACATCTCCAGTAAAGGAGAAAGCGTAAAAAACTTAGGAGAATGACTTACCGTGGTGTTTGGCTTCCCATTTACCCCTTGCCAAGTCACGCTATTTGCGCTCGTCATACGAGGAGGTTGCATCTAATTTTCGGACCCAGACTTCGAGGTCGGCGACCCCATGGGGCATCCAAGCAACCGCTGCAAAAAAAAGGTGAAGGCATCACACAATGCGAACACTGAATATAATAGGATACTGGGAAAAGGACTTCACTTACAATCGGGATTCCATTTCTCTGGGAATGACATTTTTTCCTCGGGGATGACGTCCGAGGTCCTCACTCGCATGAACCGGCTCACCCAGCCCCGATCCTTATCCTCGTCATTGCTAGTAAAGAAGGCTTTGGCCGACCGGCGTTGAAGCTTAATCACCCCCCGGTAAAGTTGAGGTCGATATAGTCGGATAAGGTGATTAAGAGTAAACTCTAGCCCCTCAACTTTGCTGGAGAAATAGCAAAGCATGATCACTATACGCCAGAAAGAAGGGTGGATCTAGCTAGGGTGACCTGATACCTTTTACAGAATTTGATCACGATTGGATAGATGGGACCCAATGTGAAGAGGTAAGTGCAAATACTCAGGAACCCCTCCACATGAGTAGTAATGCTCTCCTCGGTGTCGGGGATCTATACCACGACCTCGTTCCCCTAGCCACAATCCTTCTTCATGGACTTAAGGTTCTTCTCCCTTATCGAGCAAATATACCTCGATACATGCTCGCATCGGCCAGGGATTGCGGGGGGATTTTCAACTTAAGAGTCTTTCTTTATGACGCAGGGGTCAGGAATAATCTCGTAAAGGGCCGGCGCTTTATCGTCAGCCGGCCGGGAAGAGACAGAGGAAGCTTTCTCCTTTTGAGGAACTGTTTTGGAGGTTTTTGCCATTGATTTGGGTTAGAAGAGGCGTATGTAGGCAGAACTTGATATTTTTTTTCAGAACTAAAAGGAATCAAGTAACGGGTAATGAGAAACAAAGATGAAGAGGGGGAGAGATAAAGGGAGTTTGAAGATGGTATGAAGATTGAAGTAAAGTTTTCATTTTGAAATTGAGCCTTGTATTTATAGACAAGCGGCGACGGTTCGACTATGCTAATGACCGACCACCACTGGTAAAACATTTAATGTTTCGGGGAAACGAACCGACGGGACGTTTCGGTCACTTCGAGCGCCTACGTCACGGGAATGATGTCATCATTAAGGACTCCAGAAAATCGAGGCTCAAGTTGTTTCTTATCATTTTATTCTAAGAAACGCGAGTACTATCTATATATGGTTGATGATAGGCTATAATTACGTATTTTGGTCGATTATTACACTCTAATTTACTGCACTTTAATTGAGTTTGAGCTTTAGTCGCTAGTGTTTTGCACTAATGGTGTGTTTTATGCCTTGTAGGAGTGATTTCGAGCTATGTAGATGTTATGGAATAAATTCAAGTGATTTGTAGCTTTGAAGTCTGAGTAAAAGTTCAAGGAATTAAGCCGGGATCGTGTTTGGCGGTCAACGGATGATAGTTAGAGCGAACGAAGACTCGAGTAGGCATATTGTGCACTGTCTAGTAAAATACACATAACATTTTGGTCAGAACTCCATTTGATCTACACAATATATGATTGGAAAGCTAACTCAAAGGGCTACAACTTTCATTTTTTACGTTTTTCTAAATTCTAATCGGAACAGGGTGAAAAATGCGCATCACTAGAGCGGTCGCGCTCAGGCCGCGCTCGCCAGGCAGAACACTGGGCCACTAGCGCGGTCACTAGCGCGGCCGCGCTAGTAAAACCCGGGAAAAGTGTCCTTTTTCACATTGTAGAAGGTATAATTGTTTAGGCCCAACCCTACTTGGTATATATGCATGGAAAAACGGTATTTTGAGGGGGTTGGACATACTTTTGACACAGAGCCGCCATGGAGGCCGGAATTCATCGGGTTTCATCTTTTCTTCCACCAAACTTAGTAATTTTTATGTTTCTTTGTATGATTTTTTGTTTTGGTACCATGTCTATGTGGAGCTAAACTTCTCGTTCTAGGGTTTTGGTTCTTTCATGACTATTGTTATTCGGATATTGATTTTGAAAAATAATATATATATATTTAAAAAAAAATTTGTAGGCTCGAGGGGTCGCGTCGAGAACGAGTTCAATATGGGCCGGGCTCGAGCCCGATGGCAGAATACGAAACTCGAAGATTGAAGTTCTAGATGAACACTGGGGCCGAGTATGAACAACCTCGAGATAATACCTTTATGGTTTTATAACAGAAAGAGCGAGATTCCCATGGTGGTCTTGAGATCACAGTGTAAATTCCGGAACGGATTTGTACTAGGCAGTTGGACAACTGTATAATAAGATTCCCTACTACAATTAGAATTGTACCTTATTTAGGATTCCCCTACTATATAAAGGTGACCCCAATCATTTGTAATGCATCATCATATCAGAAGAGAATATACATTTCCACTTTCTTGCCTACTATTCATCTGAATCAACTTATTACTATCTTATTGTTCTTGTTCATTTACCTTGAGGTCGTCATTGTTCGAGGTCGAGGTCTGCTTATATGTTGGTTTGACTTACCTTACTCTTTAATTTACACACTTGATTCCTTGTTTATCAGTTAGTATTGGATTAAATCATATATCTTTGAAGCCACAATACAAGTTTAATTGTTACTCGGATTTTAGGGTAAACAATATTGTCAAACAACTTAATTGCACCAAGTTTTTCCCTTTTGATAAGAATCGTTTGTTCAGATAGCAACTCAATATGCTTAAAGCTAGAAGCATTCAAGCAATAAAAATTACATGCATACGCAAAATCTACCCAAAATATTTTTAGAAAGAGAATAAGGGAAATTGAAATGTAAAATTGTCACACCTCCTTTTTCTACCCCCGAAAAGGGGTATATGGGAGTTTTTCCAATTAAGGTGACAATGATCGAAACGGGATTATTATTTCAGATTCAGAGTCGCCACTTGGGATAATTTATGGTATCCCAAGTCACCGGTTTAAAATCCCGAATCGAGGAAGTTTGACTCTGTTTTACAGTCCGCGAAACACAAAAATCCGGGTAAGGAATTCTGTTAACCCGGGAGAAGGTGTTAGGCATTCCCGGGTTCCGTGGTTTTAGCACGGTCGCTCAACTATTGTTATTGGCCTAATTTTCTGATTAATAAAACCTTTTTGAAACCTATGTGCATTTTATCCCTTTTAAAACCGCTTTTAATAATCCGATTGTCATGCAACTAATTACTTGATTACACATTGCGAATCATGTTACGGGAACCGTACCCACGATCTACAGTATGTTTATTTTATTAACAAGATTAAATTATGGACGGGTCACATAAATGTACCCCCGGATTTTAGAAATTAAGCATCACAACTACGTCACGGGAACCGTACCCGTAGTTATGACAAATTTATTTAATTAACGCACCTAAAGCAAAACTACGAGAGTTCAAAGCATGTTTCTACATTAATAAAGATATTGATGTGCGGGCCATAGACTATGTGAGTGGATGGCATACCTCAACTTCTTAAAAAAAAGGTATTCAACTAAAGAAATGAATTATGGAATGTTCAAGCTTCATCTAATTAAGGCAAATCTACAGCTAATGAATATAAGTAAGCATTGAACAATATAAGGGATATTTAATTATCTGTGGTAAACTGGACCAACGATAGGCCCAATTTAGCTTTTGATCAAGAATATAGGATGTTGCAGCTTCCTGGGTTCGAAGCTGAGTCCAAAAAGGCACGGATCTTCAAAGACCTCATCAGGTCTAAATGCGATCAAGACTGTCCCATTTTGGGCTGATACCTGGCCCAATAGTCTCACAAAACTCCATATTAAAATCCTTCTTTTATTAAATTAACATAAAACCTCATAAAGAAAACAAACTAAGGCTGAAGTCTATTGGGCTCGACATTGAGCCCAAATAAGAGAAAAACAGGTCTGGTCGCTCCAAGCCTTCTGACAAACAGGCCAACTTATGCGGCCACAATCAAGCTCATATTCAAACTGAAAACCCTAAACATGCCAAGACCTTTCTTGAAATTCAGGTAGCTTTAGATGCACAAATAACAAAACAATGATACTAAAATCTGAAGATCAATATGCTGAATCAACTGTATTATCCACATGACATGCAAAGCATTGGTATTAGCTAGATTAATGGAACATAACAAACATTAATCAAAACATGTTGTTTAAGAGAGAAAACTTCAACTAACTTCGATTTTAAGAACCAAAACAAACTGGAATTGATTAAGGACTACTAACATTGCTAACATTTAGTTGTGAACTATCAAATAATCACAAAAATGCTTTCAGAATCCGACAGAGCCTAATATCCACTACATAAACCATCATGGTTGCTTAAAAATTATCCAAAACAAATATGAAATTGACTTAAGCTAAACTGATCAACCACATGGATACCAAGTTGAGGCTAAATATCTAGATTTAGAGTATTTACACAAAACCAAAATGCCAAGCTAAACAAAATGTAAATAGCATACATATGAGACCATAGTTTTAACATCTTGAAACACTCAAATTATAGCACAAGCAGAATACATTCTTTACATCTTCAGTTTCCATTCAAAAGTTCATAGGAGTACCTGAATACAGCAACAAAAAAAGAAATCCTGAAGTCAGCAAAGAAGCAAGAATAGAAAACCAACAGGAGTAACCCAGCTCCAAATTTAAACAATGCTTAAACCCTTAAGAATCCGGATATTTTAAGAAAACTTGTTCTAGCTTTTTCTTGTGAAAATCAAAAAATTCAGCTATTCAAACAATGAACTTTTTGGGGTATTTTCTGGGGTCTGGAAATCTGTCCCCCTGTCTAAGGAGTGAGGGAGGGGTTCTACTTATAGGCAACCCAATGCCATGTGCTGTAGAAACAGAAATTGAGAATTATTCCCTCACACAGCCCCTAAAATCATCTTTTTAACAGAATTGGGACAGGTGTTAGCCTCTAATTTGTTACGGCATTTTTGTGCTGGCCAAATAGGGCCAGCTGCCCCAAACTCTAGAAGCTTCTAATATTAACCTTATCTGAAAATCCTATTTCTATTTCCCAAATTAACCTCCTAAGTTTTCATTTATTCAATTAACCCCCTTATAATTCCAATTCATTTGCAAATCAGAACTAACACCACAAGACAAGAATCGACACAGAAGAAAGTATCAAAGGAACATATTATTAAGCAATAAAACTTCTAAATTAACCCTAAATTCATTTGACATGAACTGAATCAGAAGTGAAACAAAAACAGAAAAAATTCAAACCTAACACTAACATGAGTCCAGAATTAATCAATGATGAACCATTTTCTAAGAATTAAACCCATTGAAAAGACCAACATATTATACCAGGGAATCATAACAACAAAAGGAAACTAGCATACTGATTTTAATATAGACTAACTAGACACGAGCTAAACCAAATAAACAGACCCTAAACAAACATGAGGATTCTGATCAACACATATAGATTAGTGAACCCTAAAACTACTGATTAAGCATGCAGAAACAAAAAAGAACGAAACCCTAACAATCCAAGATTACGGCTAACCAACCCTCTTCATTTTGGTCAAAGAAAAAAGAAAATTAGAAGAAAAACAGAGTGATGAAAAGAGAAAAAGCTAAAGAAGAAAAGAAGGATGAGGAAATAGAAAGGGGAAAGAATAATAGATGTACCTACTGCACGAACGACAGTTGGCTCCAGCCTTCTCTGATTTAAGTCAAAATAGGTGTTAATCGACTGTTCTCGTTGAGAACAAACTAGTAACACCCATTTCCAGCTTAAATCTTCTTGGAATCTCCAATTTAGGGTTTGCATGCTACCAGATCTGAAATTGGTGGGATTCGGGTGGGATTTGGGTGAAAGGGTTTAGGGATTTAGAAAGAGGAGAGGACGAGGGTTGCCTGGAAAAAATTTGGGGAAGTTTGGAGCCAAGGAACCGCCGTAAGGCGATTTCCGGCGGGTGGTCAACGGCGGAGGCGGCGGGGGTATTTTAGGCGGCTGGTCTTTAGGGTAAGGGATAGAGATGAGTGAAGAGGGTTTCGAAATGGGGTGGGGAACCATTTTCGGACATCTTTATATCAATTGAACGGCCAGTTCCAAGCCGTTGGATCACAATGATCCAACAGTTGTGATGAAGGGAACAGAAACGGGGTCGTTTGGTTTAGTGGAGGGGGGGCCTGGACCGGGTAGCCTGTTTTTGGGCCGGGTCTGGGGCTGACTTGGGTATAAATTGGCCTAATTTCAAAGCTAAACTAAGCCTTTTTCCAATTCCCTTTTTTTTCTCTAATTAATTAAAAACCTAAATTGAATTCCTAAATTATTTAAATTATAAAATTAAGCTAATTATCTAACTATATATTTAGAAAATTAGTTGCTCCTAGATTAAAAGAGAAAATTACTAATCTAAGATTAAAAAGCTAAAAATGTAAAAGTGAACCAATTTTTGTGATTTTCATCTTAATAAAGCAATTAACTAACTTAATTAATCCTAAACACATGAAAACAAATCTCAATGCAATGTATGGTATTTTTGACATTTTTCATGATTTTAATAGAATTAAACATGCACAAAAAATGCAAACAATTAACAAAAAATCCTACAAAAATCCTATAAAATTGCAAACGGTTGGGAAAAGTCTATTTCTTTAATTTGTAGGAGTATTTCACATAGGGTAAAAATCACGTGCTCACAAAAATCATTGAAAAGACCAACCCAAAACGAAGATAAAGCAACATAGCAAAAGACAAAACATAAGGCAAGAAATATAGAGTGATGAAGACGAAGAAATGGCCAAATCAGTGAGGGCATGAAAATCTACGCAGAGTGTTAGCAAGAAGGGAAATAAAGAGTTGAAAGCCAAGAAATTACCCTTCGTCGTACTTCCCAACTTTCATTTATTATATAGTTAAAATAGGATCATACTTATTGGAATTGTTGATGTACGCGGTAAAATCAGATGACTTGATTTTCGCTATCAAGACAAACTTGGAAGCCTTCCTCGAGACCCCGAGGATAGGAGGCCACGATCGAGTTCTCGGCCTCGGGACTCGTCGAGGTTCGAATAAAAGAAAGCAGGGCCCGAGGTCAGGGTGAGAGGATATGTCTCCGAAGCACATGGCTACACCTGACAGTGCCGGTCCATCTGTAACCTACTGAGATGACGTGCGATAGGCCGTCCCATCTTTATACTCTTTTAAATAATATATGCATATTTTACCGAGTCCCCTCGCCTATATAAGGGGGGCTCACCCACCTTGTAAGGGACTGATGTTCCTCCACCTCTCCAATAAGCAATAATATCTCTCTCTCTCTCTTTCTTCTAAGTTAATTGTGTTCTTCGACCCCGAGGTCGCCCTAGCATTTTATTATTCTTCATTTGTTCTTCGTCATTTAGCTCAAGATTGACGGTATAAAGCTTTTTATACACATACTTATCTGTTATCCCCTTCCCGACTACCCTCGATAAGATTACCTCCGATAGGCCCGAGGTAGGCTCGAGGCCTGGCCCCGAGGTATCTACTGGCTTGTTCTAAGCCCGGGAACGCCCCCCTTACTGGTTCGATTGTTATCTTGGCTAGCTTGATCTTTACTGTCTTACTCCGTACTTAACACTAATCACCCTTCCAAACTAGCTCGGGAATAGATCGCGTATTTTTAGAATCCCATTTATAAATTTAATTGTTGTTACCATTTTCACGGTAAACAGTTGATAAAGTAGTTATTACATGTACATGTCATTCCTCTATGTTATGAGAATCTTTAGGAGGCAACTATAGAATACTTTATATATATCTGGTATTTACATCAAATTTAGTTATTTCAACTGTAGAAGGAGCATTAGTTACAACATCAGTTTCTTTCCATTTTATCTTGGATCAATATACATTATGGCTTTAGTTACCTCGAATAAAAAGTGGAATACATTAATACATTTTTAAACAAAAGTTAATTTAGTAGTGTGAAGTATCTTTTCACTTACTATATATTCTTTTGTGATATTAAGTTTAAATTATAAATGTTAGTACACAGTATATACTGACACATACGGCATGTAACTACGTATATATGTATGTATATATACGTTTAATTTCTGGAAAACGATATAAAATAAAATAAAAAGGGGACTAAAACAGGCTAGAATATACAAAAGGAATTTTATTTCAACCGATAATACGTAGTATAAGTTAACAAAAGAATCAGGTTAATACCGGAACAATGACAAACCACCAATTCACCAAATGACTATACAAATAAATATAGAAAACGTGCATCTCTGTTCTACACACACAAAACATGGACTCTCTCAAGTAGTAGGAACGAATTCATTGCTTCAATAGAGCGAATAGAGAGACAAGCAGAGATGTCCCAATCAAAGCACCGGAAGCCGGCAAAGAGAACGCGGCTCCGGCGTTCGGTGACGGCGCCGGCGACATCCCAGTCTCCTGTGCGGAGGAAGCAACAGCGGCAAGGAGGATGGCAAGAACGAAGGCTTGGATAGTAATGCTAATTTGAGCCATTATCTCTGAGAAAAAATTGAAATTTGGTGAAAATTGAGAAATTGTGTTATGCTAAAAAATGTGCTGTTAATTGGTGAGGAAGACGGTTTGTTTGTGTCGATTTATATAGGAGTGGAGGGAGGGGTTAGTGGAGGTCGCAGGTGAGGAGTGACAGATTACTATGCTTTGAAACAGTTCACCTAACACCTCATAATTTGATGACAGCAAATTTAAGAAATGGCCAGAGTCATATGCTCAAAAATGATTATATGCTCTCCCTCTTTATTTATTTATTTTTTTTTTCTCTCCCTCTTTCATGAACTTATTAGCTTGCACCCGAAGATTAAAAAGAAATGATGTATTATAATTTCAATAATTTTCGAATAATTTTTTTTTTTGAAACATCCTACAAACGATTGTCGCATAAAAAGAAGGCAATTTTTTTGTATGTTGTGTTTGTTTTTGCTTTATTAAATGCTTAGACATTACCGACCCTAACACGGATGGGCCAAACAACTACTGTCTATGATAACAACCCCATGTGGCAGAATTATATCAGCCGCTAAGGAGATGAGTCAGAAACTTAAATGGCAAGTTTTTGGACTCAAAATACGTTTATACAGTTTAAAAAAAAATTATTTTTCTATGTAAATGCAGTATTATACTGCGTTTTACTTTAACAAAATTTAAGTCGTTAAGTAAAGCGCAGTATAATATTGCGTTTAGGTAAAACGCAGTATTATACTGCGTTTTACTTCTTTTTTAGGCCCACCAATGAGTGTTCAGCGGTTAACTGACATAACAATAATTCAAATATATAAAGCGCGGTATTATACTGCGTTTTACATTAAAAAAAAAATTTGCACCCCGAGCTAGGACTTGCCTTATTTAAAGGCGCTAGGATTTTATGAAAATCCATTCAAAACTTTCCTTCAAACTTCCGTTCATACTTTTCTTCTTGTTATCAAGCATTTTTTATAATGTCTGAAGAGCCAAAAATAAGGGTTTCATTATATTTGGGGGGGGGGGGGGAGGTTGTAATGGAGAATAACTCTGTGAGGTATAGCTCACCTCCACAGTGTCATGTTAAATTGTCGCTTACAATGGAGTACGATAAATTGGTATAGTTGTTACGTAAGAAAATGAGTGTGAGGAAACGTTCGATGAACCTTAAAGTAACCGGTAGATTTTCGTATTTTGTGACTCCGCAGGGGTTTGCTTATTATTCTGAGTTTAACATCGAAGATGATGAAACTCTTAGATATTTTTTGTGGAATCCAGATGAATATAGGGAATTTATTGTAATAAAATTGTTAGAAATGTACGTCAAGGTTGAAGACGTTCCCAATAATGAGGGTGTGCATAGTAGGGATAACCCCCAGTCATCGGGTAGTTATTCTGGAGTAGTTTTTGCCGGACAGATTCCTGATGAAAGAGTTTGCCTTGATTTAAACTTATCACCACTGGCGAATAAGCAGCGAGGAAATAATTTTTTGACTTTATATAATCCACAAGACGACTGGTAAACTTCAATTTTTCTACGCTTTAGCGATATTTATTTTATGTTTGAATTGGATTTGTATTAACACTCATATTTTTCATAGGGGGTACCATCCGGATATGAATTTTACAAGTTATGACCCCGCTCCTAGTTAGAATATGCGTAGTTCTGGCGTGTTGGACCACGGTGGTCCATCCGGGAGTCATCGCCTACAAGAAAATGTCCATCATGGAACGTCAACACAGTACGACTTGTAAGTGAAGTGATATAGCTATATTTAAAGTATTTATCAAGTTGAGTAGCTTATCATTTTGTTCTTTTTGTGCAGTGAAAACGAGCAACTTGATGTTCCTGACCTCACACAGTTGCCCATAGACGACGTATTGACTCGTGATTTGGCAGATCCGCAGAGTTAGGAAGATGATAGTGATTATGGCAACAATGCCGGTGAGTCTGGAGATGACACACCCTTCCCTGATGAGGGTGATGATGAGGAGGAAGTGAATGTCGAACCTGAGCTGACGAGGGAGCATGCTCCTCCACCTCTTGTTAGACCAAGAGTGTACGAGTCTCATGTGTCGTTTCATGAGCGGAATATTCCCTACCTTGATAATTTGTCAAGTATGCCGGATGTAGATGACCTTACAAGGGATGCTGACGAATTTCGATCAGCAATGTGGGATGAGTCTAGACCAGCGGTGCTGGCAAAGGGCATGTATTTTTCCGATAAAGCTCGCCTAATCAGGGCTGTAAGAATCTACAGCGTGAGAAAGTGCCGTGAGATGACGGTAAGGGAGTCAACTACGAAGGTATACAAGGTTGTATGCCGTAGAGACTTTATGGGTTGTCACTGGATGTTGCGTGCCAGCAAGAAGAAATCGGGGTTGTGGAAAGTGGGTAAATATATTAGCACCCACAGGTGTGAAATGGACATATTCAATGAGAATCACTTCAGCTTGGATGTAGACTTGATTTCTCTTGTCTTGATTCCATTCTTGGAAGTTTCCATTAGGTTCAAGATATTACAGCCGTCCACCAGGAGTATGGGTGTACTATAACCAAAAGAAAGGCATATCTCGGGCGCCAACGTGCTTTTGAAATTATTTATGGTGACTGGGATAAGTCATTTTCATCTCTACTCAGGTACATGGCCGCACTGCAACACTTTAACCCCGGGACTGTGTTGAATGGAGGCGTGAGCGGAGTCCAGGAAGACTGGAATGTATTTTCAACTATGTGTTCTGGTCATTTAAACCAGCAATTGATGGTTTTGTGCATTGTCGTCCGGTAATTTCCGTAGACGGTACTCATGTCTATGGAAAGTATGATATTAAGCTTTTCATCGAAGTTGCACTAGATGCCAACGGACAAATATTTCCATTAGCTTTTGCCATTTGTGCCAATGAAAGCGAAGAGACGTGGACGCTTTTTTTGAACCACTTGAAGCGGCATGTTGTTAAACAACGTTCAGGTATTTGTCTAATATCTGATCGACATGGTGGTATTTTAAGTTCTGTACGGCATTTGCCTGAATGGCAGGAACCTTATGCATACCACCGTTACTGTGTGAGGCACCTAAAGACCAATTTCCAGAAGAAATATCCCAATAAGGACTTGCATGATTTAATGTGGATGGCTGCAACTGAGCACCAGTAGTGAAAATTTAGGAGGGGCATGGAAGCGATCCAGCAGTTAGACGAAAGAGCCTATAATTGGCTGATAGGACATGAGCTTCACAAGTGGACATTGCATGATGATGGTGGCAGATGATGGGGAGCCCTAACTAAAAATGTGTCGGAGTCATTCAATGGCTTATTGAAGTCTGCACGTGGATTGCCTGTTACTGCCATGGTCCGGATGACATTCAAACAGATTGCGGAGAGGTTCGTTGAAAGGCATAGAGCTGCATCGGATTTGATGGACAGGGGTGCTCAATTTATGCCAATACCGATGAGAAGATTTGAGAAGTACAGGAGGTGAGCACATTGGCATTCGTATTTACAGTACGATCACGACCGGGGTATTTTTGAAGTTCGTACCACTATCCGCGGACACCGGGGTACAGATGGTGAATGAAGCGAGCAGGTTGTGTTCATGTGGGAAATGGACAATCTACTACATGCCGTGCGCACATGCCATGAAGTGATTTCAACAAGTTGGTTTAGGGGCAACCAACTATGTTGATAGGCAATACAGTGTTGCTGCGTACGTAGACACATATAGTGGGCAGTTGCAGCCATTGGGTGCTGAGCATTATTGGCCGCCGGAACCATTTAAAATGGTGTGTAACAAGGACTATTTGCGCAAGCTGCATGTGCAAAAGAGAAAGCGTATACAGAACCAAATGGATGTTGGTGATACCGTTTATGCGCGTAAATGTGGCATATGCTCGCAAACAGGACACGACCGTCGTAAATGTCCTTCAGCTGGTGTGGGTGGCGGTGGTAATCCTGCTCTTGGTGCAAGTTCGTCGAATGTACCCAACAATCAAGGACACACCTAGTGTTATGTTTTCGTAATGTTTTTTATAGTAAGTGTCTATACTTGCGTATGTTGCAATATCTATCAAATAAAATTATGTTCCACAATTTTGTTACATCTTATTTTTTAACATGACCTTTTGAATTGGGATGATGATATGGTAGTCCAACATTCAACTTATTGGTGTTGGTAAAGAAGACCAATCTGAAGATTGAAATTTCATAACATAATATTCGAAGAGATAAAAGCACAACAACCATAACTAAAGCAGCATACATGAAAATAAAAGATAACAAAGGAAAAATCAAGACATTGTTGTTTCGTTCCTGAAAAATTGAATATGTATAGTGGGGTACAATACTACGTTTTGTGTGTTGTCTTGTCGGTCTAAAAAGCTGAACCGACTGCGCAAAAGTTGTTTCGTTTCAGAAAAATTGAATATGTATAGCGCGGTGCAATATTACGTTTTGTGTGTTGTCTTGTCGGTCTGAAAAGCTGAAACGACTACGCAAAAGCTGTTTTGTTTCAGAAAAATTGAATATGTATAGCGCGGTACAATACTACATTTTGTGTGTTGTCTTGTCGGTCTGAAAAGCTTAACCGACTTTGTAAAAGCTATTTCGTTTCAGAAAAATTGAATATGTATAGCGCGGTACAATACTACGTTTTGTGTGTCGTCTTGTCGGTCTGAAAAGCTGAACCGACTGCGCAAAAGCTGTTTCATTTCAGAAAAATTGAATATGTATAGTGCGGTACGATACTACATTTTGTGTGTTGTCTTATCGGTCTGAAAAGCTGACTCACTGCGCAAAAGCTGTTTCATTTCAGAAAAATTGAATATGTATAGCGCGGTACAATACTACGTTTTGTGTGTTATCTTGTCGGTCTGAAAAGCTGACCGACTGCGCAAAAGCTGTTTCGATTCAGAAAAATTAAATATGTAAAGCGCGGTACAATACTACGTTTTGTGTGTTGTCTTGCCTATAAATAACGGGCGTATTCTAGTTATTTTCTGCGCTTAACAATAACCAATATCAAATATTTCTATAAAATTAAGGTTTTTCTTTACGCTTTATCAAATGTCTGAACCCCTTTATGTCCCAAGGTGAGAGTGTGGCAAAAAATGCATGATGCACGACTGTTGGGAAGAAGCTGGAAGCTGCTACTGGGCTTGTATGAACAAGTTTTACAGGGTTCCCGATGAACCTATTTGCAATTTTGAGGTATGGATTGATGAACTCTGTCAGCAGGAATACTACAAAGAAAAGTTGCAGCATCATTATAGTTTATGTTTGAAGCAGTGGGAAAGAGAGCGACAATCCAAACAAGAAGTTGCGGAGTTGAAGGAGAAACTCAAGGAGGTGGAAAAAGAAAAAAATAAGCTGGAAGACAAATTTAAGTGGTTGGAGCAGAGAATACTAGGCGGTCGTGACTAAACAATGACATGTACGTGTTGAGCATAGTAGTGTATCTTTATGTTTCCCGTGTCATGTATTTTCATTAGTTGTATTGGATTTATGTTATGTAAGGTTTGCTATGTTTGTGTTTGTGTTGTAGTGTTAAAATAAAATTGTTGTTCAAATTGTGTTAAAATAAAATTGTTATTAAAATAAAAAATTTTCCATTATTTACATAATGTATTTTTTTACATAAAATACAAACAAAAAACAATCAAGGTGTCCAAAAGCCTGTGTGCTTCAATGCAGCCGCTGACCTGAGGCGCATCCCCTGTCGCTCGGGTACACTATCAGGATCATCCTCATAACGTCGCCTCTTTATGTGAGGATGCGCTACAACATGATCGTCAGTAGAGCTGGCAGGATCGGTAGAAGGGGCCGTCGGTCCGTAAGCAACCTACAAAAAAATTAGTAAGCTTAGTATATGAAACTGTATATTAGTAATGTACGTGTTAAGTCAAAAACATTTTCTTACCATGGTCTCGTCGGGCTCCTGAATATAAGAATCCGTGGTGCCCTCATAATCGCATAAAGTGGGCTCCGTAATAGGTTGAGACGAAGCCTTAATAAGAAAATTTAAAATTAAGTTATGGCAAATCATTAAGGAAAAAAAAACAAATTAAAATTTAATAGTAATACAAAATACCTGCGCCTGTGATAGATCCGCTGCAACAGCCGGGGATGAGCCAAACTCAACCTGTGACCACCATCCACGTCTTGGGTCGGCCGATCCTCAACAGCGGTAGATGGGCCTGAAAAGAACTGCTCTAAATCTTCGTCGAATGTACCCGTGATCAACAATGGATCTGACGGGGTGACCTGCGCTGCTGGCAGCTCTAGCTAAAGGCTGTACGACGGCATGCTGCTGGAAGGCTCGTCTTGCTGAGGGATGTAACCCGGCTAATCATCTCCAAGATCCTCATCAGGTGCCTCATAAGGTGGTGCAACAGGTGCCTCAATGCCCCCTTGCTTGGGACCACCTCCTCGCCGTCCCCCATGACCCCGTGGGGCACCCCTGCCTCGTGGGGCAGCCTTGGCTCGTGCCCGACCCCTGCCTCGTGCGATAGGCCTACCCCGATGGTGCTGCTCTGGTGCCACATACTCAGCAGCGTGATCCAGCCTCTTGTCCTCTCTGGCTCGCTGCAGTGTCCGGAGAGCCAGCTCTACCACCTGCCGGGCATACTCGGCGACTACAGGATTGTCGGCATGCTGCTGCATCTGCAGTCCCAACTGTTAGAACAAATGATGACCAATAGCATGCACAACATTTAAAATATTAATTACATAATGCTATATCATAGTTATAAGTATGGGTTCCAAAAAAAACATACCAGTGCCTCGTGGCTCCCTGCGTATGGTCTGTACCGACCGCCAGCTTGATGAACAGGGTTCCCGATCATCAGTCAAGTGTGACGGCAGTATCAGGACGTATAAATCTCAATAGACGCCGCCTGGATCTGTGAAGGTGGTGGCGGAATCAGGTCCTCTCGATGCTCCCAAGTATGGACCTGCGCCTCTAGCCATGCTAGAAATGCGTCGTCCGCCCTCGAACGATTATCCCGCTGATAATGTGTAGCCTCCCATGTAGGCTCCCTCGGCGTAGTCTGCGGACAGTCAAACTGGTGAAGTGCCCGCTAGATGGCATGATGCTCAACAATATCGAGGCACATCAGCGGAACGGAAGTGCTCCAAATCAGTCGGCCGACCGAGAAATAATCGGGCAGGCCAGCTATCAAGTCGTCGTTGTATGGCATGCAGATGGACTATCAAATAATAACATAAAAGTGAGTATGCACAACACAAGTGAATTTATAACAAGTAAGTTTAGGTACATATTTACCTCTGTGGCCTCTAGCATATCCAAGACATCCATGACAAGGGGGAGATTATGATGAGCATCAATGGCTCGGTAGTTTCCACGCTGGAGAACCCACCTCCTATCTAGAGGGAGTAACGGAGGTGCTACATGATCTAGGTTGGCGTGTGATATTTACATACCGTTCTTATCGATGGGTGATCATGTTTTCGGTTTTTGATCCGGAGGAGACTAGGAAGTTTTCACTAAGAAATCCCCACAGACGGCGCCAAATTGTTTTACCAAAAGTTATCGAAACGTTTGCGATTAAATCAATTAACAAAGATGAAGAGGTAAATCTTAGTCAAACATAATAACCTCCAGATCCATAAACAAATCAGAAAATAATGCATAAGATGAAATAGGAGTGATCAATCTTGTTGATGTTTTTCATTTCTTCTTTTGTTAATCGACGGAGATGACTGCTTTTCATCTTCCATGGAAGATGACTTTGTCTTCCTTTTGCTAAGAAGATTACAGAGGAGAGGAAAAAGAGAGAAAATGACCCCCTCAACGGAAGATTTCCTCCCTATATATAGTTATGGAATCCTCACTATGTTCTTGGGTCAATACGCTTTCACACCACGTCCGCTTTCGTCGTTCCCTGAGTATCGTTCTTTGTCATGGCGGGTATTGTGAGTGGTTTTGGAGCAAACCATGTCGTCTTCCACTATCTCGTCGCTTGGACGGGATCTCGGTTAGGCCGACCGCAGCGGTCAGATTTTGGCCAATACAGGTCCTAGTTGAAGTGTCTAAATGAAAATTAGAGCCAACTTTAAGGGGCTGCCTATGTTTTTGGCCTTTCCTCTTCTTAAATGCCATCACTACATGCTTTACTTTGGATGGACCTCTTCTCAATACATGTCCTTACTATTATCTGCTATTATTTTCTATATCTTGTATAGTTTGCAATCTTCTTAGTATCAACTACTTTGAGCAATTTTTGTTTTTATATAATTAGACGGGATTACTAAAATAAATTAGCACAACAAGAACAACAATTGGCTTTTATACATAGAATTGATTTCTTATTGCACAAAATGGCTACAGTCATCGCCATTAATCTATGTTGGCGAACTTGCTACATTTTCCACTTCCTAAAAGGTTATCTCCATGCATCATCAAAATCGATTTTGAATGTTTCACTAATCGACTACATGCAGTTTGTTTTTCATAATTGTTTGTGATTTTTAAATTAATTCCTGCATATAAGATTTACTCATTATTAGTCCATAATTCAAATTGATAACTTAATATTTTCTTCATAAGGTAAAAGGTTATCTCTTTGGAAAGAAGCATGAAATATTATCATATTTTTTGATTCATTACTAACCTCTTAGATGTTACGTATATGTAAATGTATTCTTGAAAAATTGGATCCCTGTGAAGAAGAACATGGGAAAATCATTAATATAAAATAAATGAATAACTCTGCAAAAAGGAAGTCAAATCTGGTCGTTTAGCTTAAATGGACCAGTTGGGCATGATAATGAAAGTCCGATGAGTTCATGATTAGCCATGACTTACTGTCCAACAATTATTTGATTCTGAAGAGGAACTTACCGTTTCTCTAACAAAGAACACTCATGATTTATGATTAAAAAATCATGGATTATTTGTTTACACTTATAATTGTAAGGCAAACAACACCTGCAAGTATAATGATGTGGATCGTCAGGTTTTAGGAATTGGATGAACAAAGAGAATCGGAAGACATGCTTAGAGTAAGTATTCATGGCTACTTCCTGATGTCTAAAATGCTCCTACGATCTTATAACTGCTTTTGGTGAACAATTTTGAATGAAGGAACAAATAATGTAAAATACAACAACAACAACAATAATAAAATCCAGTAGTTTTTCACAAGTGGGGTTTGGGAAGGGTACTTACCCCTACCCCTGGAAGGGCAGAGAGGATGTTTCTGATAGACCCTCGGCTAGAGAACAACTAAAAAAGAAAAGGTAATTGCAACAAGTAGGAATAATAGTAAGATGAAATAAGATTGAATCCAAGAATGCAGTCAAACTCTAGGTAGGAATAGCCATCTATGGATAAAAGATATCATACTAACACTAATACTAGCAAACTGAGTAAGACAAAGAGAAACGCTCGACTACCTACGAACCTTCTACCCTAATCTTTGACCTCAACACCTTCCTGTCTAGGGCCATGTCCTCAGTCTGCTCCAGCTACGCCATGTTCCGCCTAATAACCTCTCCCCAAGACATATTAGGCCTACCCCTACCCCTCCTGCTACCCACCGAGGCTAACCGCCCGCACCTTCTAACTAGGGCTTCTATACTTCTCCTCTTAACATGCCCGAACCATCTCAACCTCGCCTCCCGCATCTTATTCTCCAGAGGGCCATTCCTACCTTTTCGTGAATAACTTCATTCCTAATCTTATCCAACCGGGTATGCCCACACATCCACCTCAACCTCCTCATCTCAGCTACTTGTAGATTCTGGGTATGAGAGTTCTTGATCGGCCAACACTCTACTCCATACAATATGGTCGGTCTAACTACAACCTTGTAGAACTTATCTTTAAGTCGCAGCGGCACACTCTTATCACACAAGCACCGGAAGCGAGCGTCCTCTTCGTCCATCCTACTCCAATACGATGCGTGAAATCTACATCAATCTCCCCGTTACCTTGTATTATAACTCCAAGATACTTGAAACTACCTCTCTTGGGGATGACTTGCGTATCAAGCCTTACCACCATATCCTCTTCCTTTGTACCATAGTTGAACTTGCACTCCAAGTATTCCATCTTGGTCCTACTCAACTTGAAACCCTTAGACTTTAGGGTCTGCCTCCAAACCTCCATCCTCTCGTTAAAACCACCCCGTGTCTCGTCAATTAAAACTATGTCATTAGCAAATAACATATACCATGGCACCTCACCTTGAATGTGTCTCGTCAATGCGTCCATCGCCAAGGAAAATAAAAATGGACTAAGAGCTGATCCCTAGTGAAACCTCATCATAATCGGAAAGTGTTCCGCGTCTCCTCCCGTTGCCCTAACCCGAGTCTTAGCTTCATCATACATGTCCTTAATCATCCTAATGTATGCTACTGGGACCCGTTTAGCCTCCAAGCATCGCCAGAGCACCTCTCTTGGGACTTTGTCATATGCTTTCTCTAGGTCGATGAACACCATGTGCAAGTCCTTCTTCATCTCCATATACCGCTCCACTAATATCCTCACAATGTGAATGGCTTCCATAATCGAACGCCCCGACATGAATACGAACTGGTTTTCAGAAATGGACACACTGGTCATCACCCTTACTTCAATCACCCTCTCCAAACATTAATAGTGGGCTTAGCAGCTTAATCCCCCTATAATTACTGCAATATTGGATATCACCCTTGTTTTTATACAGAGGAATCATCGTACTTCACCTCTATTCATCGGGCATCTTCTTCGTCCTAAAAATGACGTTGAACTGCCTAATGAGCCACTCCAAACCTGCCTTACCCGCATTTTTCCAAAATTCCACAGGTATTTGATCTAGCACGGTAGCTCTACCCCTCTGCATCTTACACATAGCTCCCTCGATCTCCTATTCTCTTATGCGCCTACAATACTTGAAATCCCTGCGCATCTCGAAGTGCTCCAAGTCGCCCAACACAAAGTCCCTATCACCCTCTTCTTTTAGGAGTTTATGGAAATATGTCTGCCATCTTTTTCTAATCTGAGCCTCTTCAATCAAGACTCTACCTTCCTCATCTTTGATACACTTAACTTGATCCAGATCACGGGCCTTCATCTCTCTCACCTTGGCTAGCCTGTATAACTTCTTGTCCCCGCCTTTGGCCCCAAGCTCTTCATACAAACACCCAAATGTTGTAGTCTTAGTTGTTGTAACCGCTAACTTTGCCTCCTTCTTAGCCCTCCTATACCCCTCCATGTTCACCCTCTTCGCCTCCTCATCCATGCTCTCTATAAGCGTCAAGTACGCCGTTTGCCGTGCTGCCACTTTCTCTTGTACCTCCTCACCCCACCACCAGTCACCTTTGTGGCTGCCAGATAAACCCTTCAAGACCCCTAACACTTCTCTCGCAGCTACTCTAATACACTTCACTGTCGTGGTCCACATACAGCTCGCGTCCCCACTACTCCCATAGCCAACAACTTTCCCCGCAACTCCTGTGCTATGTCACTAGTCAAAGCACCCCACCTGATGACCATAAACGAACCTCTTCCTCCTTTTCCTTGAAATCTCTAAGTCCATCACCAATAATCTATGCTGAGTCGTGAGATTCTCACTTGTTATAACCTTGCAATCCATGCAGAGACTCCTATCGTACTTCCGGAGGAGTAGATAATCAATTTGAGTCTCGGCCAACGACTCCGGAATGTAAGCAAGTGCTCCTCCCTTTTTAGAAAATACGAGTTGGCAATCACCAAATCAAAGGCTAAAGTACAATCCAACAACAAAGTACCTCCTCCATTCCTAACTCCAAAGCCAAAGCTACCATGCAAGCCGTCATACCCCCCAGATATCGCTCCAATATGACCATTGAAGTCCCCTCCTATGAATAAATTCTCGATGAGCGGAATGCCATGTACCAACCCATAAAATTCTTCCCAGAAGCGCCTCTTAATCTCCTCGTCCAAACCCACTTGAGGCGCGTAAGCACTAATCACATTTAAAGTAGACCCTCCCACAACCAGCTTAATAGCCATCAGCCTGTTGTTCAACCACCTAACTTCTAACACTAGCTCCCTAAGATCCATGTCAACCAAGATACCTACCCTATTCTTACCTCTCTCGCGTCCTGAGACCCACAATTTAAACCCATCAGCATCTCGGGCCTTCAAACCCACCCATCTAGTCTCGTGGACACAAGCTATGTGGATCTTCCTCTTCTGGAGGATCTTCACCAACTCTATAGACTTTCCCGTTAAAGTTCCTATGTTCCAGGACCCCACTCTCAGCCTAGAGACTCCCTTGCCCCCTTTGCCCTCCCCCCCNTACCACTTTTACCCCTCCCCCACCCGAGGACATGACCTTATTCCACCATCACTCACCCCATCCACTATAATCTATAGAAATTACGCTAGAACTGTCGCTAAAACAGACAGAAAAATATCCAGGCAGATGCACTAAATAATTATAGTCAATCAAGAATCAGGCTTAAACTAACACAAACTAATTGGATACTAACAAGGGAAGACAGAAATATTAAACAAAGAACAGGAGGTACCAACTCCCGATTAGTGCGAAACCTAGGTGAATCGTCATAAATGTCAAGGTCGTCCTGCCGTAGTAACCTTAAATTTCCCGCTGCCTCCAACCGATTTTGACATCCGTCGCACGCTCTGATCCAGTAATGAATACCTGCAAAACAGAAGGGGGAAACTAAAGGGAAAAAAAAAGAGGAGGAAGAACAGAGGTATGCCATGAAAAACCCAAATAAAGTGAATAGAACTAACATTTTCTTCTGCAAGTAATGAATAAATTTTACTTTTAACATTCAAGCTAAGAGGTGACTCTATTTCCCTTTATACCCAGGTTTAGAAAGAGACACTTAGGATGTCCGGAAAACCTGTTATGGTTTACTCGAGTTGCGCTTAGTGGCTACAATACTAAAGGAAAGTTTATTATTGACACATTGCTCTATGGTTTGCATTAGTTTATGAGATGCAATGACATTTCTTTGTAGAACTAACCATAACATTGAAAAGTAATGGTCGGAAAAAGTTAATTTCGTTAATTTTCTTTCTTTTTTTTCCCTCCATAACTAACAGTTATTTTCAAGAAAAATTCCCGGCAAGAAAAAACTATTTTCAAGCGAGTCTTGATAGCCAAACAAATTTAGAATTTGAAAGTAAGGATAAGGAGAAGTTAATTTTGTTAAATACATGATACAACCGCAGGTTATCAAGTGACTTCATGTGTTAATTATTTGTCCTTTTTTTTCCCTTTCGTTTCCTTTGAAGTTATGTATTGGTCTTTCATTTATCAAGTAGGTTGCGGGTGATAAGAACTTTACTTTGATGAGTACTTTATTTAGTTTGAGTAAGTGATTTAGGATAATTGAATTAGATTTCTTTTTGCGGGCTTCGAAGTTCACAATGGCTTCAGTTCAAGCCTTTATAGGATTGTTGCATATCTATCAAAATCTATGAACATGGATTTACCTTCATATCATGCTTGGTGGGAAGAGCTCCAAAGACCACGTATGTTATGCATTAGGGATCTGTGAAGTGCATGATCAATGATTATCAATAATCATTTTTCTACTTTTATGATTTGAATGAAATAAATTTGAGAATTGTTGACATAGAAAGTTATGGTGTCAGAGTAAATATAAATATTTGTATATGCACATACACAAAATTTATCTCTCATATCTCGACCAAATTAACTACAAGATCATATATTAAATTCAATATTTTTTTGTGACCGCGCAAAGTGCGGACAAATTGACTAGTTTAAAACATAAAAGGCTGGCCACCGCCTAAGTGGGTTCCTTAGGGGCTGCATGCGCAATCTCGCGAAAATACGAACATCTCTACTCTGATTTTGTATCGATGAACGGTTTAATGTGTTGGAAACTAAACCCGTAACTACAAGTATATTGGAAGAAAAGCTCAGTGACATTAGACCCAAATTTAGTAAAATTATGAACGTAACTTGCAATAACTTTTTCCGACTCTTACTTTACAACTTGTTTGACTTTAAAATTTAACATACGAATATAATATGATTTAATTACCTTAAACACAAACTCCATAGAATATTAAGTACTCCTAGTCTTACCCCATAAGTACGGGTTATAACATCTTTGACTCCAACCCTTATGATACTTCCTTAACACTCCTTTTAGCCCATCATTATCTTCATAAGGTTCCTTACACTTTTCGGCTCATATTGATTCAATTAAGACGCATTCTAACATGAAAGTAAGGGGTGTAACATCCTTCTCCCCTTAAGAACATTCGTCCTCGAATGTTAACTCTTAGAGACTTGAAAACAATTCGCAGTGTCTCCTCTGTAAACTGGACTTAGCCCAACTTGCACGCAGCCAGAAAACACAATACACGTGCCACACAGGGCCATATCTATAAATAGCAACACTTGTCCTCACAAGGTCGGCAATCATAAGTGCTGCAAGTCAAAAATAAGAGCTCACCTCACAACCTACTGGTTTGAACTGAGCTATGCTGTAATATCCATCTTGAGTCATATCTTTAGTTTGAAATAAGTGGGCATATTTTGTCACGCCCCAAACTCAGGGAGCGCGACCGGCGCTCAACCTAGTGGACCCAACTGAGCAAGCCCGTTAGATTTCCTTCTAGCTAAACTCATCCATAAATAAAGAGGAGATGTACTCCACTAATCAAACACTAAGAAGTTTTCATTAGCAACTTCCATTTCATTTCCGTTAGTAGCTTCAGTCATAATTTTAAAAATATTACAAGTTTATAGATTTAATGAAAAATATGTTTGCCAAATACCAACATTTCTAGTCCAATCCCCAACATCAAACACCACCCATAATCTGTCTACGAATCCTCTAAGTACAACTGAAGGGTAATATGGAAATGCCAGCAACAAGGCCCCGGCTATACCTCAAATACATGAGAAACAAAAGATACATGACCCCGAAATGAAGTGGGGCTCACCAAGTCAGCTGAAGAGAGTGTACCGCTATTACTGATCAATGCTGCCAGCTGAGGAATCACCTGCGTCCATTAAAGATGCAACACCCCTAGCAAAAGAGACGTTAGTACCATCGAATAGTACTAGTATGTATAGCTAAAAGTCCTCTTTCAAAATAGAATGACCATATAAGAAAGGAAAACCACAGAAACATCAAGTCACAATCAAAAATATTCAAATGCCCAATTGAAACATAAAATTTTCAAAATACGAAAATAATATATATTTTTGATTGGGAGATCATTAGCACCAATATACCACCGTCTTTGTTAGCACAGAGTCCGATCACGCCCGATCAGCTAGGCCATCTCCCCACGAATAATGTGGTTTGACATGTGATGCGAAAGAAAGTTGTTACAAGAGTAGTACCACCATGTGCGCAACA
This sequence comes from Nicotiana attenuata, assembly GCF_001879085.1. Classification (NCBI taxonomy): domain Eukaryota; kingdom Viridiplantae; phylum Streptophyta; class Magnoliopsida; order Solanales; family Solanaceae; genus Nicotiana; species Nicotiana attenuata. The sequence continues at coordinate 238,143 of NW_017670303.1, forward strand.
TGGCGTCCGATCTCCACCAGATCTGCTAGGCCGCCTTCCCACATATGCCGTGTGAGTTGACTTTTCCACTTCACAGGTCCAGTTTCATTCCAATTGAGGGAAATAATTATAATTTCATCAATATTTCAATTTCATCCCAAATGAGGGGAAAAATCACAATCCACCCCTACACCGGCAAGTGTAGTTTCAGGTGTGGGCCTTATGACCCACCCTTCCTCGGTTTTGCTAATGATACTACCAAAAACATTTTTGATTTGATTTGCACACAAAGGTAACATAAATAGAAATGTATTTATCTCAGAATCTTTCGCATTGTATAGATCTTCATTATAATTTTCAACCACCCACAATAACACTATTTTCTTGGCTCCTTTGGCCATTCACAAGATTCTTTATTCATGGCACGATGGCCGTATTTCATATTCAACACTTTCACTTCTTTTAATTTCAAGGATCACCACCAAATACCAACATATAGAATATTTCAGAAATCATATACATCAAGTTCATTAGTAATGGAAACTTTAAACACAAAAGGGTTCATCTCAAAGAATGAGGCATACCAACCAGCAATAGAAACATACATCAAAGTCATAAACAAGCAATACACCAATTATTCATGAAATACTCTTTCCCAACAACGACAATGTACAATTTCAATATCGGAGTATGTAAGAACTCGAATCACAATGGATGTATTTATAAGGCAGGGCATCAGTTAAAACAACCACTTATGGGCATACATTGAGTACAAGAGCTTCTAGGCAAATTCTACTTTAGAAGTCATTTAAAAACAGTTGAGTCGAGGCTCATTTCATAGTCTTTCTCATTTCATTGGCATAACTAGTCACAATTATAACTTAGATTCTTGGCACGTAGGCCACCCACTATATCCCCCAATTCACTTATTTCATTTTCAAGCATCTTTATAGATTACCAACAGCAATAATAGATTACCAACAACAATACATTTTCAATCAAGAATTTAGGTACACATATGACTAATTAGGAGTCTTGAGCATATCGAGTTTTTCTCACCCAATTGGTATACTAGTTTTCATTTAAAACACGACTCAAAGGCATGCCATTTTAATATGCAAACCATACCTTGACCATCTATCTTTCGACATAAGGCTCATTCGGCATAATCAAGTTTATAGGGGATAACCTGGAATATAGAAATTAGGAATTCTGATCCAACCATACTTGAACTTATGGAAACATTATCGAATTCGACTCTGAGAGAGAAAGTCTAGCCAACATACCTTGTTTGAGCTTTTCTTAAGTTACTACAACGCCTCAACACTTCTAGAAATAACAATTCATAGGAACATAGCAAAAATCGGTTAATAACTAGGAGGATTCCCATGGTGTAACTCTCCTAGGAATTTTGTCAAACACCTACCATGCAAAATAGACTACAAAACTCTAAAATTGTAATCCCTTCCTCCTTCACCAAATTTCAACAAGAAACTACCAAAATGGTTCATTAACTCCACATACTACAACCTAGTGCCACATGCATGGCCTATTTCCAACGCCACAAAATATTTGAACTCTTAACCCCTTGCATGAAAGCTTAGGCATAGGACTTACCCGGATAGATGATAATCTAGTGGCTAGCTTCTTTGATTCTTTAAGATTTGTGCAAGATTGGATGATTGGACTGTTAGGTTCCCTCCTTCTCTCTCTAAAACACTCTTACCACTCTCTAAACTCTCCAGAAAATCGTCCCAAATTAAGCCCCAAAGGCTATTTATCAAAATGGGGTCGGGTTATAAAAATAGAAAAATGGACCCTCCGACTTAGATCTGCGAAATGGACCGCATAACAGGTATTCGGCCCGCAAAATGGGCCGCAAAAATGATGCCCAGGAACTGGGCTGTACTGGACCGGTCTGCGATAGGTCTATGGTTCGCAGACTACTTATGCGGCCACAGAATGGGCCACTGAATCGCCCAACGAAATTTCCTTATCCTAACTTTGCGACAGAAGTGCGGACCACGAAACAAGTATGCGATCGCACAATGGACCGCGAAACAACCCTCAAAATTCAACAATGTTTCTGCTCAACTCTGCGATGATTATGCGTCCCGCAAAACGGCTCTGCGGTCGCGAAACAGACCGCAGAATTGCCTTCTTCTGCCAAAACTTTTCATCCACTCCTCAGTGCATTCTTCAACCCAAAAAGCCCGTGTCACGGAGAGCTTGCGAGCCGTGAAGATAAATAATTTCTTTTTTTACTACTGAGCACTTTAACCTAACTCGGCACCACAAAACCTGAAATTCCTTAGCGAAATTTTTACGGGGCCTTACATATTTAGACTTCATTTCTTCCTCCGCTTCCCACATCATCTCTTCCATGTTCCTGCTTTTCTATAAAACCTTCACGCTGGCTATCTCCTTATTTCGGATGAAAACTAGAACTTCCTGGTATGACAAGTCCTTCGTGATCTGTACATCATCAATGGGCACCACTCGAGTAGGATCCCCATGCACTTCCGTATCATAGATACGTGGAAAATCGGATGGACATGCTCTAATTTTGAAGGAGATTCTAACTTGTAAGCTACTCGTCCCACTCTTCGAATAATCCTATATGACCCAATATACCGTGGGCTAAGCTTGCCTTTCTTGCCAAACCTCATCACGTCCTTCATAGGCGAAACCTTTAAGAATATACAGTCATTAACTGCAAACTCTAAGTCTCGTCGGCACATACCAGAATATGACATCTGATGACTTTGAGCTATCAACAGTCGCTCCTAGATAAGGTTTATCTTCTCTACAGCCTTCCGAACCAATTCTGATCCATGTAACCTAGATTCTTCAACATTAAACCACCTTATAGGAGATCTGCACTTACGCCCATACATAGACTCGTATGGAGCCATTTGAATACTAGAGTGGTAATTGATATTATATTCAAACTCGATAAGAGGTAGATGATCATCCCAGTTTCCTTTAATATCCAACATACATACTCGTAACATATCCTCGAGCTTCTAAACCGTGCGCTCGGCCTTTCTATCAGTCTGTGGATGAAAATTATGTTGAGATTCACATGGGTCCCTAGACCTCTCTGAAATGACTCTAGAAATGCGCTATAAACTAGGCCCCTCGGTCAGATATAATATATAATCGTACCCCGTGTAGTTCACTGTCTCTTTAATATATAACTTCGCATAATCTTTGGCAAAATACATAGTTTTGACCGGTAGGAAATGGGCTAATTTCGTGATCATGTCGACTATCACCCATATAGAATCGAACTTACGATGAGAACGAGGCAAACCAATGATGAAGTCCATTTTTATCGCCTCCCATTTCCATGTTAGGATATCTATAGTCTGCATTAGCCCTGTAGGTTTCCGGTGCTCTACCTTTACCTGCGACAATTAGGACATTGGGCTACAAACTCAGCAGTGTTCTTCTTCATATCATTCCACGAATACATCATAAATGTGATGATACATCTTTGTCGACCCAGGATGAATATGTGCCTCTAACATAATCATGTCTCGTAGCCCTGCTACATATGGAATACATAGACGACCCCTGTATCTGAGAACCCCATCTTACCTAAGCTCTAACAGCGGCTTCTTTTGGTGCAGAACTCGCTCTCTCAACTTGACCAACTCTGGGTCCTTGTACTACCTTTCCTTTACTTCAGCTATGAGAGATGATTCTGCAATGTTCTGGAGTAAAACTCCACCATCGTCAGAATCTACTAACCAAACCCCCAAACAAGCCACATGATGAAGCTCTCTAGATAACTCCATTTTCTCTATCTCTAAATGCACTACGTTACCCATCGACCAATGACTTAAGGCATTAGCTTCAACATTAGGTTTCCCTGGATGGTAGAGAATGGTAACGTCGTAATATTTTAATAACTCTAGACATCACCTCTGTCGCAAATTTAACTCCTTTTGCTTGAATATATACAGCAGTGTTTTATGATATGTAAAGACATTCACATGAACACCAAATAAATAATGCCGCCATATCTTAAATGCGTGGACAACCACAGCTAACTCGAGGTCGTGCGCCGGATAATTCTTCTCGTGCCTCCTCAACTGCCTTGAAGCGTACACGATTCCCGGAACCATAATCTGAACCTGATATCATCGTCAACTCCCAGTCAAACTTATGAACATTTCGAACCTTCAAATTGCCAACTTTCGCCAAATAGTGTCGAAACCTTCTAGAAATATCCAAATGCAAAAATGGACATACGCCCAAGTCTAAAATTACCATCCAAACCTAACGGGAACCTCAAAACTCCAATCTGAGATCAGTACTCAAAATTTAAACTTGGTCAACTCTTCCAACTTAAAGCTTCCTAGTGGAGAATCATTCTTCCGAATCAATCTCGAATCACCTGAAAACCAAATCGACGATTCATACAAGTCTTAATACATCATATGAAGCTACTCAAGTCTTCAAATAGCTGAACGAAATACAAATTCTCAAAACAACCGGTTGGGTCGTTACACAATGTCATTAGTAGGAAAAGGTAGCAAATCAAGGGGGTAGGGGGATTAAATCCATAAATAACTTCAAAAGTAGACTTACTAGTACAAGAGTGGATAGTTCTATTGTAGGAAAAATTTACCATGGGTAAATGTTCTTCCTAAGAAGTTAATTTTCCTTTTAAAACAGCTCTCAACATATTCCTTAAGATCCTAATTACTTCCATTTGCCTATCAGTTTGTGGGTGACAATATGTAGAAAATGATAATTTAGTTCCCAACTTTCCTCAAAGAACTCTCCAAAAGTGACTTAAAAGTTTAGCATACCTATCATTAACGGAATTTTAGGTATGCCATGTAATTTAACTACTTCCTTCACAAATAAATCAAATATATGTAATGCATCATTAGTCTTCAAACATGGAATAAAACGAGCAATTTTTGAAAATCTATCTATCACTACAAATATTAGTGGTGGAGAAACATACTATGAATGAAAACACATATATTAATCCATTTAGAAGTCGGAACAAGTAAAGGAGTATAAATACCATGTGGTAATGATACGTACTATGAATAAAAACACGGATATAGAAAAATACATGGAATAAAAAATAAGAGCTAGACCTACAATTGATTGGAAGAACAAGAACCAATTAAGCTATGAAGCCTAATTTCCTTTATGAACTCAATTAATTGCAACCCTAAGCTAAGAAAACCCTCAAGAGATTGGCAACTCTTGAAAACCCTGATAAAGTAATTAAGCAATTAAGCATTCACTACTAATTCCTCACCAACTAAGAATAATTTAATACTAATGAAAGCATAAATAAAGCAATAAAGGAATTGAAGGCATAAACTCATAAATGCATTAATTAAAAGAAAAGGAAAGAGTATGAGACTTTCATGTATTCAAGTTTATCATTCATCAAGTCTAGCTCTAAATACACTAATGCTTAGCTATTTGTACTAGAGTGCTATTTAGGCAAAATAAAAAAAAACTACCCTTAGCTGTAAAGGAAGCTAAGTAGACCTAAATTACAAGACTAGCCTAAATAGCAAAATAGCCTTCTTGATCTCGACTCTTTTAAAGCACTCCAATGCTATGATGTTGACTTGGAAATCATCCACGTTAGGCATGCTCATTCGGCGTGTATCATCCTCCCCCTTGAAAGAAATTCGTCTTCGCATTAGGACCTTGCAAAACCCAAAAAAAAGGACAAACCTGAATACTAAGCCAATCACAATCAAAGAGATATATGTCCAAGCTAAAAGATCAAAGATCACAATCTTGCACTCAAAAGTGACACTCTTATGATATAGCCAAGTGTCATAATCTATAAAGAACACATCTCCAACACAAATGACACAAACTTGACTATAAAAAAAATAATACTCATGTGAAGAATCAAGAGAATATAAAGTTTCATGCTTCCAACGAAACCACAATCTTGTAAAATCATCAACAAAGTGCACACTATTATGGTATAACCAAGTGTCATAAGAAGCAATAAAAATCATACTCTCTAATCCAAAGAAAGACACTTCACCATGATAAGAAATAACTCCAGGGTCAAACATATTTTTTAATCCCCAAATATCTACACACTTTCCAACAACTTCACATGACAACTTAAGAGATATGCCAAGATCATCATGAATCATCATATAAAGAATATCACAATACTCAGTGTTAAGAGTCTTTACCTCAATGGCCTTAGATAAACACAAGATAAGTATAAGCCAAACGTACATACCATTCTTCCTTTTGGGCAAAAGAAAAAGCTCTTGACAAAAAGTATGCCAAAGTGTTAGTTCAAGATTTTTTTTACCCTTAACAATTTTCTGTTGTTGAACTTTCAGAAAATAATCAATAAAGTTAGGTTCTTTTTACTAAAAATGGTCACTCAAAACTCCAAAAGAAACATTTGTACTTTTTCTCATAGAAGCATTAGTAAAATCCAACGAGAATATTTTTTCAAAAGTAGGAGTAAGACAAGTAAAGCAATTAATACTAGTTCTAGCGTAAAAAAACTTTACTTTCCTTTTCACACGCAACAAAATCATCATAAAAATATGCATAAGAGTCATCAAGATCAAATACAAGAGAAGTCAACTCATTGGAATACAAATGATAGTTTTCTTCTTCTATATTTATGTCATTGTAAGTAACTTGTTTACTCTCCAAGAAGGCATCCCCACACTCACCTTTGCTCATTTCACCATAAAAATTGAATCTTTTTTCAAAGGAATGAAAATAGAATTAAAAAAAAAATCATCAACACATTCTTCTTAACTCATTTCTTTATAAAGGTTAAAATTTTCTTCCAACGAAGTTAAAGTAGAGTCAAAAGAATCATTACATTCATCATCCTATAAAGGTCGGCTATCATAAGACTCAACATCATCACTAGCTAAAGAGTCATTAAACCAAGAACTTGAATCATCCAATAATATACAAGAACTCTTAACTAGTTGCATGCCACAATTATTTTTCTCAGAATTATCAAACTCATCAATGCCATAGCTATCTTTCAAACTCAAAGTGTCACCATAATCAACTAAAGCAGCAAGAGTAGAAGGATAAGTTATTCTACCTTGAAGCTCCTCTAAAGTATTTTCTTTACCTTGAACTTGCTCATTTAATTCCATAAGTTTTCTTGAAAAGGTAGATTGATCTTCTTTCAAGCTCTTCAAAGTAGATTGAACTTTACTTGAGGGATCATCTCCAAAAGTTCATTCACAAAGATACAAAACAACTAGAGAAAGAAGAAAGGTTATTAGCATTAGAATATGGAAAATCCTCACTCTCTTTTGTTTTCCCTCATTCTTTTCTCTCATTTTCTTTTCAAGCTCTTCACTCTTTTCTTATGATAACTCACTCACTTCACTCCACACTTTCTCTCCTTTTTCTACTCTAGAGTTATCATTTTTCTCTCTCTCACTTCTCTCTTTCTTTTGTCTTTCATTTTTACTTTTTCTCTTTGCAATTTCAAGGATATTCTCAAACTCATTTGGTCTCTTCCCCTTGGTTCAATTTATCCCCCATATATTTGTCACTGAAAACTTATTGGATGTTGTTCAACTCATTCAAGGTGCCTTTTTATCATGTTGAAAAAGTGGGTTGTTCATCATCCGGGGCTCTTGACATATTACTTGTGGTCTAGGTAGTGGTGAAGTTTGATTAGGTTGCAGTTGAGGTACCTGTGATAGTTGATGTGTGGTTGGTGATTGTGATTGTTTTGGTAAGTATTGTAGTATTTGGGTATGTTGGTTATGTTGCGATTTTCCTCTTTGAAATATTTGTCGCACTTGTGAAGGAGAGTGTGTAGTAGAAGAAATGTGACGACTCGGCCCGTCGTCACATGAGTTACCACCCCGTTTCCCCTATTTTCTGCTTCCTTATGTTTTATTATAAGAGTCTTGAGTGAATGAGTCGATTTGGATTGGTTTTGGATGGAAATGAGACACATAGCCTCTTTAAGGAAGGTTTGTATTAGAAAAGTCAACCGGATGTTGACTTGTAAGTTAGAGGGCTCGGATGTGATTTCCGGTGATTTGGTTAGTTTCAGGGGATGATTTGTGACTTAGGGGTGTGATTGAAATTGATTTTGGAGGTCCAGTGTAGAATTAGGCTTGAATTGGCGAAGTTAGTATTTTGGCGAATTCCGGTTGATAGGTGAGATTTTGATCCGAGGGTCGGAATGTGATTCCGAGAGCTGATGTAGCTTCGTTAGGTGATTTTGGATGTGTGTACAAAATTTTAGATCATTTGGAGGTGTTTTGGTCGGGTTTTTGATCAAATGCGTAATTCGGAAGTTTTGGAAGAACTTAGGCTTGAATCCGATGTAATTTTAGGGTTTTGGTGTTAATTGCGGTGTTTTGATGATTGGAGCAAGTTTGAATGATGTTTTAGGATGGGTTGGCACTTTTGGTTGAGGTACCGGGGGCCTCGGGGTGATTTCTGATGGCCATCGGGATGAAATTTGGACTTATGTGATTGCTGGTGTGCCTGGTTTCTGGTATTTCCGCATCTGCGGAAAAGGAACCGCAGATGCGGTTGCGCAGGTGTGGAAGGAAGGTATGCAGGTGCAAGTTCTTGGAAGGTTTGCTGTTTCCACAGGTGCGGGCTTGGGGGCCGCATCTGCGATGCCGCAAATGCGGTAGATCAGTCGCAGAAGCGAATTGGCGTGCTTGGTATTTCCGCAGAAGCTGACAGGTATCCGCAGAAGCGGGATCCGCAAATGCGGAGAGATGACTGCAGGAGCGGTCGTGGACTTAATGAAGATCCACAGAAGCGGAGGCATAACCGCAGAAGCGGTAGCCGCAAATGCGGTAAAGGAACCGCAGATGCGAAAATCACTGTGCAGAGAAGGGTTTTAAAAATCATTTTGTTCCGCGAGCTTAAGTTCATTTCCACCATTTTTGATCGACCTTGAGAGCTCTTGGACGGAAATTGAAGGGGATTTCGACTAGGTGTGATTGGAGGTGAGTTCCTTGACCTAAATACGTGATTTTATGGTAGAATTAACGTGGAAATTTGTGGAAATTCATCAAAAGAGGGTAAAGCTAGGACTTGGGAATTTGGTGTTTCAAAGTGGAATTTGAGGGGTCAAATGGACTCCGATTTTGGTAATTTTGATATGTATAGACTCGTGGCGAAATAAGGAATCCGGTGATGTCAATTTTCTGATTTTTCGAGAAGTGGGCCCGTGGCTCGGGTTTTTGCCAATTTCGTGAATTTCGATGTTTTTTCGAGTCTTTTCGATTGGGTTATATTCCCTTAGCCTATTGTAACGTGTTCGTTGTGGTTTTGGCTAGATTCGACGCGCGAGGAGGTTGATTTGCGAGGCAAGGGCATAGCGAGCTAGGATTTTGGCCGGCTTGAGGGGAGTAATGGTTATAAATGATGTCCTGAGGGTTTGAAACCCCGGATTTGCACAACGTAGTGCTATGTTGTGGTGAGACACACGCTGCATGTTGAGCGTGGGGTCCATTAGTACTGGGGATTTGGACTTGGTCCATCCTGATCGATGTTTCTACTGTATTTTTGACTGAGACTTAGCTAATATCATTATAGTCTGGGCTAGTCGCCACGTTTGGGGCCTTGTGCCGACCTGTAGAACCCTTAAGGGCATCGTACTGATTGACCTCACTTTACTTGTTAAAAAAAATCATACCCTCAGTCATGTCTCTAACTGTTTAATATAATATGAACCGGCTTTTGAAATAGCTAAACCAAAATGAGAGTAATATGTGGGCTGGGATCCCTATCTTATCTTAGTACGCCCGGGGGGCGAAGTTTATATTGATTGAGAAGGGTTGAGAACCCAATAGTCAGGATGACTGATATGTTATGGATCGGACTGCACGCCGCAGCAGGGTATATAAATACATATATATATATATATATATATATGGATCGGTTGCACGCCGCAGCAGTATACCTATATGGATCGAGCTGCACGCCGCACTAAGGTATATATATATATATATATATATATGGATCTGGCTGCACGCCGCAGCAGTATAGCGCTTGGGCTGTAGGAGCCCCTCCGGAGTCTGCACACCCCAGTGAGCGCAGTCGACTATTATTATTGGATCGGGCTGCACGCCGTAGCAATATATTTATTACGGATCGGGTTGCACGCCGCAGCGGTATATTTATGATTTCGGTTATTGTGAAAAGTATACGAGTTGAGTACTGGTTTAAAGGATTCTGCCTGACTTCTTCATTTAGCTGTTGTTTAAATGTCCTTACTGCTTTGATATAGAACTTCTTAGTGCTTTTACAAGATTTCTTTCCGTCAGTCATTATTTATTATTATTACTCACTGGGTCGGAGTACTCACATTACTCCCTGCACCGTGTGTGCAGATACAGGTATCCCTGAGGCATAGTTCGAGCTATTTCTGTTGGCCAGATTTCACCGGAGTCATCGAGGTAGCTGCATAGCGTCCGCAGAACCGATTTCTCCCTCTATCCTCTTTACTTTCAGTATTTTAGACTATCTCTTGTTTAGGCTGTTTCTTTGACTTGTATTAGAGGCTCTTAACTCGTGACGCCGTATCGATGGGCTATGTAGTGATGTTACCTTGATTTCCGAACATTTTATCTTCTGTTGCAAATTTCTATTCACATTAATTTGGTATTTAAACCCTGTTTGTTGGTAATGAACTCTATATGAGGGATTGAGAGTGCTGAATTAGTCGGGTTTGCCTAGCATTGTGTTGGGCGCCATCACGACCGGGGTTGGGGTCGTGACAGGAATGAAGCCAACCCCTGATTTTAAAGAACTCTGTGCCTCCAGCATTTTTGCACCTGCGGTCACTTGACCGCTTCTGCGGTTCCGCAAGTGCGGTTCCAATACCGCTTCTGCGGTCCTCCTCCAGCTGCCCTAGCCCGCTTCTGTGCCGCACCGACCGCATCTGCGATCTCGCAGGTGCGGAATTTCCTTCGCACCTGCGGCCTCTGACTCCTTCACTTCTAACCGCTTCTGCGGTTCCCTTCCTCGCTTCTACGGGGCCGCTTCTGCGGTGAACCCTCCGCAGAAGCGGTTACACCAGCAACCAGACCCCCTTCAGCTCATCCTTCAAGTACGAATCGATCCGTTAACCATCCGGAATCCACCCGAGGCCCCTGGGACACAAACCAATCTTACCAAATAGTCCCAAAACCCATTACGGACTTGCTTGAGGCCTCAGATCATATCAAACAATGCTAAAATCATGAATCGACCTCCAATCCAAGCTTAATGAACCTAAGAATTTCAAACTTCTTCATTCGATGCCGAAACCTATCAAATCACGTCCGATTGACCTCAATTTTTTCACACAAGTCATATTTTACTTTACGGACCTACTCCAACTTCCGGAATCGAAATCCGACCCCGATATCAAAAAGTCCACTTCCGGTCAAACTCCTCTAAAACCTTCAAATTTCTATCTTTAGCCAAATGACTCCAAAATGACCCACGGACCTCCAAATTCACTTCCGATCGCGCTCCCAACACCAGAATCAGCATACAGAGCTATTCCCAGACTCGGAATCCCAAACGGACATTGATAACACTGAAATGCACTTCAACCCAAACTTATGAAATTCTTCCAAAAATGCTAACTTCCACAATAGGTGCCGAAACGTTCCCGGTTCTTCCAAAACCCGATCCGAACATACGCCCAAGTCAGAAATCATCATACAAACCTGCTCGAACCGTCGAATCCCGATTCCAAGGTCGTTTACTCAAAAATCCAATCTTAGTCAAATATTCAACTTAAAGCTTCCGAAAATGAGAATTCTCTTTCCAAATCAACTCCGAACTTCCCGAAATTCAAATCCGACTGTGCGTACAAGTCATAATACCTGAAGTGAAGCTGCTCATGGCCTCAAACTGCTGAACGACGCGCTAGAGCTCAAAACGACTGGTCGGGTCGTTACATTCTCTCCCACTTAAACATACGTTCGTCCTCGAACGTGTTGAGAACTGCACTGAAGTTGTCCGAAATCACTGTTTAACACTTTGTGGACCTACCCGTGCTACTACAACCCAATTGAGTGCATTAGCTTGATCAATTCTGAAGACATCCCCTTTAGTTCAAGCAAATAAGCTTAGAGCCCTATTCCAACATCCGGAATTCTTTGCCAGGCCTGCTTCCAATATATGAATATCGTATCAATCACTACACGAGGTACCAGAACATGATTGCATGCCCTTGCTAAATTCTCACCATGCATCACATTATTCACAGGACCATAATAACATTCTCTGATCATAATAACCAACATTCCCCGAATCTGATGCTCACAACGCACCTCAAGATATATATATAAGTCTTGTTCCAACTCTCGCAATACCGCCACGATGGAAGAGATGTGTAGAAATTCATAACTAACAGCCAAGTCAACAAATCATTGAGGTTACACTCCTGACAAGAACATTACTACTTTCTAAACCAGATAATGGTATTTGCTCCTTAATATACTTCATATAATCCGATGGCACTGATCCTAGATCCAATAACCTTGTCTTACCCAGTACAAACTGCTCAAGCAACAAGCCACCCCAGTCATGATCAAAATCTTATACGCTGCCACAATGTGCCAATAGGCTACCAATTCGAACATGATACATAAGGAAAACGAACTCTGGAGGGGACTATTCAACTCACACAGCTAATACAAGTTCTCGTTAGGAAAATAGGAAACAAAACACATAAAAATAGATATAGGGAACTGTACTCAACATCCCACTGTTGCGGCACGCAACCCGATCAAACCAACATACCCATGGCGGCGTGCTACCCGATCCACACATAAAATTTACATAAGGAGATACACACCGAGCTAGATTGCTCATTACAAAAAAAAAATACCGAATATCGGTCATAAGCATGCTAAGTGCATGATACCATCCTTGGGGAGACATATAGCGCTATAAGCTACAAAACCCAAGCACAACAGAGGTGTGATATACGATCTGAATCTCAAGAGTCATTCTGCTCATATAACATCCTCTCTACGCGGAACCTCAACACATAAGAAATTAACCAAGCCATCTCACAACTCACACGGCGCAATATATCATTACATGAAATGGCTGACGACAAAATAACACCCCGACTACTCTTCCATAAGGAGCGCATTGCTGAAATGAACACATCTTGCCTAATATAGAGCCCATATTCACATTTAAATCCATCCACAGACCTCAAGCCGATTCTGATCGCACTGAACTAGGCTAATAACCTTTCAAAGATCCATAATAACTCCCTTTTTTCTGATAACACACCAGAACAACCATCATAACCGGAGTAATCCTCCACAGTCTACAACCCAATAAACCGAGTGCCCTCCCGGCATCAATTCTCAATTTAACGACATCACCACAATCTTCATACTTGGTTTAACTCTTCAATCAATCAGGTGACTACATACCAATATACGATAGAACACGATTTCATCATAACTCCGGAACCACTAATGGGTTAACACTTCATCATATACAAACTTTTTACTTAACTCATTCCAAGAGAAACATCGCAACACACGAGTGAATTCTCATGATCGTAGAATATGAAAATCTCTAAGTAGTGGTCTAAGCCACCATAGCCCTTCCGGGATCCGCCCACACATAACAGGCCATAACAGTAAGATACTTCTGAATAACATCAATTATGGCGGCCGACAAGCCTCACACGTTCCGTCACAAATCACTTGCATAACTTGATCGCGCTGAAGGTACTGATCACTACCACCAATATGCCAATTCAACTATGGCTAACCAATCTATCTTCTTCCAATTTATCCTTGGTTTCCTTAGAAATAATAATAACTCCATTCAACACATAACACACTCTATCCGCACTCATCCCGAGTGACCTTGAATCACGAGACCATGCTGTCTCAAATCCCACGAACCATTTGATACCTCCCAAATGCTACACTGCAAGTCAAAACATCATAGAACATTCTGGGCCTCTTCTCATAAGCTGCTATAAAGCCTGCTTCTTAACCGTACCTATAGGCTCAAAATTATTAGGCACTGCACTTTACCCCTTTGAATCCACTAGGACCGTTGTTGAGAGCCACCCGCTCTGACTTGGCCCCGAATATAATCAACTCCATGAATCTTCTAGCACATGAATACCCTCTCGACGAAGCACCCGACAGAATCACTTCCACTGAAACCCGCACCTATACAAGGCATAAATCCTGAATCCTTCCCCAAGTCTGTACATGAGCCACTAAGGCCAACCAAGCACACCTTTAACAATTCTTTTGCTCAAATTTCCACTTATGTTCTTTTCCCGTAGTTGAATTAACCCATCAATATGCTAATAACCAGAAACCTTGCAAGTAGTTAACCATGCAACCCAATCACAGGCGGCGGGACTCTCCCACTTAGCTTCACTATTACACAACTCTGGAATTCACCAGGATTCTTTATCTCTTATTGACATAACCTTGCGCAATCAACTGCCAAAATTCTCGAAACTTTCTGTAAAACCCCCTTTTATACTCTGAATCATCAACCACATTCGCATGACCGATCTCTTTGCTGTATAACCGATAGAATTCTTCGCAGAAGATTCCCCAACCATGCGACCACCGATTTTCTCACTGGAGATAACCCACCTAAGTCCGAGCTCACTCTCTAGCTGTACAAGACCATTCACCCCTCGTGGACATCAATTAAATGTGCGGCAACATCCTTCCAATTAAAAGTTATGTTGCATCCTTTTTCATTTCAAGCAGCTCCTTTCCGTTAAATCAATTCTCCTGCCGAGTAATAGCCCATACTTCAAATTAAATCCGTAGACCCAATCATCGTCCGCTAAAATCCCCATATCATTCAAAACATTCCTTAAGGTGTGTGGTCATCCTATCACGAAACTTATATGCATCTCCTCCACTCTCCCACTTTGGCGGAACTCACTCCTTTAATCAACTACTCGACCTTCACTTCTTATACCTGGCCTTCTAGAAACGTTAACCGCCGCCTGGCACTCTCCACATGTCCTTCCTCATCCTTTGTTGCTCAGTTGTTGCCTTAAATAAAATCTATCTTCGTAGCACTTGAACCCATAAATCGCTACCAACTTTAAACCTTTCCGAAGGTTGTCTTTCTCGAGCTGTCAACATTAGAAACACGATTCAATCCGGAACCACCGCACCCCGCGATATCTAACAGTCATTTCTCCAATATTATTTCACAATGTCTTACCCCAAAGGCGAATTGCAGAAGAACATAACACCGACGAACTTAACACATACAATCGAGGACGACGACACCGCGTCACAGATAAAAATTTCACCACACTTGAAAACACCAAGTCTCGTTACTCCATTGATCCAAATTTGGACATTCATTGGCCAATTGCTTTCCTCCTCCGGAAATGAAATACCGAATCCCAAAATTGTACACTGAGTACACCTCCTTCCAAGTCATTCACTGCCCCGACACGTAGGCAAGCATCCTACCATCACATCAATACTGCGCGACAATCGTTCATAAGCATCATGGCAACTTGTGCCTAGCCTAAGAGCTCTCAGAAGTACAACTACTAAGCTGGAAAAACATAATATCCTTCCACCAGGCGACGCCAATAGTCAAATCAACTATGCCGGGAGAAACGTCCCGTACCATCTCTGTAGTGCCTTTAAAATTTCTCGATTCTTGGTTTATAATAAGTGCTTCGCGTCGCATAAGATCGATTGGCAAGGAAACAAAGGCATAAGCCTCAAAGGAATCAAATCGCACGATGAGGAAATCAAGAAGGGAAGTGATCCTAACATCCCTTTAGACTCTCGAAGATAAGTACAGACGTCTCCGTACCGATCCGTGAGACTCTGCTAGACTTGCTCATGACTCGTGAGACCTAAGGGAACCTAGTGCTCTGATACCATGTTGTCACGACCCAAAATCCACTAAGGGTCGTGATGGCGCCGGACACCACTGCCAGGCAAGCCAACACAATTTAACTTGAGATTTCTCGTTTCAAATATTTCTGAAATCACTTCTTTAATACACTCAAACAATAAATAATAAGTTCCACTGAATGAATACTAATATCTTTAACAATTTCAAAATACCGAATAACCCCATAGACATCCCAGAACCCGGTGTCACAAGTGCATGAGCTATCTCTATGAAACAATATAATACAACAACTGCTCGAAATACAAATTTGACAGAAAGGAAATATGGAAATCAGAAAGAGACTCTGCTTGCTGCTGTTCGTCTCGAGAAGTGTAGCTCACCTAAGTCTCCGTATCAACCATGCTGCTACGCCCACTAGGCCGCTAGAGATGCATGTGCCTGTGCAACAAAAATGCACAGCAAGTGTAGCATGAGTACGAAAACAACATGTACTCAGTAAGTATCCCATCTAATCTCGAAGAAGTAGAGACGAGAGGTTGACTTCGACACTTACTAGTGGTCCAATATTGATACGACAATAATATAATTAATCGAGGATTTTTATAAACATTATTGTAATTCAAAAGAAGGAAGCAAGTAAGCAATTCTTTTTTTTATATGAAATTCCCAAATTCCTTTTTCATCATTTATACATTTATTCTCAAGCCGGGAAGAAACAATATCACTTTAATAAATTTCAAGGCAAGCAATACAAGCATGCGGAAATCATGCCGAGGACGTACGGCCCAATCCAACAATATTTAAATTGTGCACTGCCAGAGGGTCGAATGGCGCGAACCATAGCTGCATCTATTACCCCGCTCGCGAATGATCCATGTGACGCGGTCAAATATAAATAAAGACAACAATCAGTCAAATCAAGAATTCATCAAGGAACAATTATCCAAGGAAAAGCCAATTCTCTTTTAACAATTCAAGAAAATGAAGTTTAATCCTTTTAGAAATTCACTTACTAATTCGATGTGATTTAAGCAATTCTAACTGTCAATAAGATTACAAATATTCCAAGTATAGCATGCTTTTGGGTCCTAGACTACCCGGACATAAACATAATAGTAGCTACGCACGGACTCTCGTCACCTCGTGCGTACGTAGCCCCCACAAATAGGAGCACAAATCCAATTAATTCACCTATGGGGACAATTCCCTCTTACAAGGTTAGAGAGGAGACTCACCTCGCTCCGAAGTTCCATAACCGGCATTCCACGCCCTTTCAAGGACTCAAATTGATGCACAACGCTCCAAAACTAGCCAACAATTATGCAAATCCATTAATATATGATCAACTACTCGTAATAATCCAATTTATAGCAATTCCTAACTCCGATCGAAAAGTTGGCAGAAACGCCCTCGGGCCTACGTGCCCGGATTCTGAAACTTTTCGAAGATAAAGCTTAGCCATAAACTCACGAACTCAAATATATGATTTTCTCTTAATTCCATGCGCAAAATCGTGGTAAAAATCCAAAATATAAATTCCTAGGTCTCCTTCCGAAAAACCCATAATTTCTACAAAATTTTCATTCTCAAATCCGTATATAATCCAAGTATTAACTCATAACTAGTAGAATCCACTTACCTCATGTTTGGTGGTGAAAATGGTACCTCAAAGTTGCAACAAAATCGACTCCAGTGGAAGAAATTGGGTTGGAATGAACCCAACCCCCGATTTAAAAGAACTCTCTGCCTTCAGCATTTTCACACTTGCGGTCACTTGACCGCTTCTGTGGTTTTGCAGGTGCGGTTCCAATACCACTTCTATGGTACTCCTCCAGCTGCCCTAGCCCGCTTCTGCACTGCACCGACCGTATCTGCGATCACGCAGTTGCAGAATTTCCTTCGCACCTGCGACCTCTGACTCCTTCACTTCTAATCGCTTCTGCGGTTCCCTTCCTCGCTTCTGCGGGGCCGCTTCTGTGGTGAACCCTCCGCAGAAGCGGTTACACCAGCAACCGGACCCCCTTCAGCTCATCCTTCAAGTACCAATCGATCCGTTAACCATCCGAAATCCACCCGAGGCCCCCGGGACCGCAACCAATCATACCAACCAGTGCCAAAACCCATTACGGACTTGCTCGAGGCCTCAGATCATATCAAACAATGCTAAAATCATGAATCGACCTCCAATCCAAGCTTAATGAACCTTAGAATTTCAAACTTCTTCATTTGATGCCGAAACCTATCAAATCACGTCCGATTGACCTTAAAATTTGCACACAAGTCATATTTGACATTACGGACCTACTCCAACTTCCGGAATCGGAATCGGACCCCGATATCAAAAAGTCCACTTCTGGTCAAACTCCTCAAAAACCTTCAAATTTCTATCTTTAGCCAAATGACTCCAAAATGACCCACGGACCTCCGAATTCACTTTTGATCGCGCTCCCAACACCAGAATCACCATACAGAGCTATTCCCAGACTCGGAATCCCAAACGTTATTGATAACACTTAAATGCACTTCAACCCAAACTTATGAAATTCTTCCAAAAATGCTAACTTCCACAATAGGTGCTGAAACGTTCGCGGGTCTTCCAAAACTCGATCCGGATATACGCCCAAGTCCGAAATCATCATACGAACTTGATGGAACCTTCAAATCCCGATTCCTAGGTCGTTTACTCAAAAATCCAGTCTTAGTCAAATCTTTTAACTTAAAGCTTCCGAAAATGAGAATTCTCTTTCCAAATCAACCCCGAACTTCCCGAAATTCAAATCCGACCGTGCGTACAAGTCATAGTACCTGAAGTGAAGCTGCTCATGGCCTCAAACTACTGAACGACGCGCTAGAGCTCAAAATGACCGGTCGGGTCGTTACAAATTACACAGAATATGTATATGAGAATTGGCCGACGAGTAATTAGTAGTTGATTCAGGAAGAGCCTAGTCATGACTAGATAAGAAGTTACAGACAAATCAGCAGATCAAGCAAGATAAATGTTGTAAACCCCAAAATGGAGAATTCATCCTCGCAGTAATGTCATTATAATACTTGAGATATATTCAAATAGGAGCCGGGGTAGTTAAAGGTACCGTATGAGTGTTACGGGGATAAAAGAAAGTGCCACTGGGAAGGCAATCAAAATGTTAGTTCAGAAGCAACCCTACAAGAACAACGGCACGGAGGTAAGCAACTACGAATAATTATAGGCAAGGAAGGACATAAAAAGGTCCGTAACAAGCTCACAACTTTACGAGGGTCAGGGATTATCCCTAAGTACTACAACGAAAGACTAGCTGAGAAAATAAAGAAGAAGGCTTCAACCCAAGCACAATGACCTAAAGAGAAAATGGTCTTGTAACAGCAGTCTCACAACAACATTGTAAACACTCCAAAGGAAAGTGGCACCTACCGTGGCAATTGAACGGGAAGTAAAATTAAAAGTAATATTCAAGATCATATGAGTTGCACGAAAACTCTGGCATGTGTGGACACTAAGATAAGCTAAGAATGGACGTAACAAGAGGGCAAAATAACCAGAAAAAGTAATAACTTACGTTGAAAGAAAGCTAAGATGGAACGAAAGAAATTATTCGATCAATGATCCAGAGTTGGTTACGTTATGAACGCACTTAAAGGGTTCGGAGTTTTATACATGCATCATATACAGCCGTAGAAGATTCTAGTATACGTTAAAAGAAAGAATTGAGCCCAGGTAATAAATGAAGGATTCAATTATAAAGGATTGTACCATGCATATTGCTCAGCACCCATGAAAGGCTAAAGAAAATAACTAATACCAGGAACCACAGATCGGAAGATATCTTAAGCCGATGTAAAGGCCGATCAGAAGAAGGAGGAAACTAAAGAGTTACATCACCCAAGTAAATCAGGAGTTTGATTATTGACCCAGAAAAATGGAAACATCGTGCTCGAGAACATTGCAGGATCTTCCTTAAAATCAGAGGTACGGGAGAGATAGTACAGCAACCATAGTCTATAACGGCTCTATGATAAAGCCAGTTAAAAAAAAAGTAATAACCTCATAAGTAGTCAGTATGAAGCTCCCACCGGATTATAGTATTATAATAGAGCATCAAGTTGTGGTGTCATACCTATGTGGAAGGGAGGTCATGAAAGAGATAGAAGATATGATGCAAGATTTTAAGGCAAAGGTAAGCAACGTATGAGATACTCAAAGGCAAAAGATCGTGAATAGTCCATTCCTCGAATAAAAGGCTAGAAGCACGGGGATTCAGTATCTAGGAATAATAGCGGCATCATCAGTAGCATATCTTCCAGCCTATGGTCTAGGTATCGAAAAGCCTGACTAAGAGAGTAAAGAAGAGTTAGAGACAATGTGATGTCTCGCTTGACGTTCCAAAATGACATTAAGAAATCTATGATGCAAGCAAGTTGAAAGATTGCAAGTAATATAAATAGAGTTGTGTAGGTCGCAAGCTATTGTATGGTGAAGTGACAAGGTTCTTGAAGACAGGAGTAAGGATAAAAATGGGCAAGTGAGAAGGTAAAGAAAATGGACAAGTCCTCAGGATTAAGCCCATGAAAACAAGAAGTGTAGATGATTTCTGTAAGTTGTACAAAGCTCACTGTAGCCTGAATGAAATCAAAGGAGTCTAAGACTAATAACATTTAGAAGATGTGGAATGTTGCCCTAGTAATAGAATGAGGGTGTAATTGTGATAGATAAAGGATGACGTTTGGACCTTCGATTGAGTAATGATCTGACAAAGAAAAGAAAGGAATCTCATGAATTGAACAGGGTTAAAATACCCACGCAAGGTGAATCGCATTGGGATGCTGTGAGATACGGTTATGAAAGCATGGTATCGCCCCGGGTGGATAAGTCTAATCATTTCAGATGTTCCCCGATGAAACGTGAGCCCTAGATGCAGTGCTACATAAAGGTTAAGTTATCAGGGGTAGATTATAGATCAATATTGAGGTGAATGAACAATGGATGGATAAAAGTTATAAAACATGAGGTGAGATTAGGCCGTCATTCTTAAGATGAACAGTAATGTGGAAGCAGTAAAGGACATAGATTTATACCTATTGGATAAGCAATGAAAGTAACCTGGAGTTTAGTAGCTAACTTCAGTAACGAGAAATCGAGGTAAGAGTTATGGTATAAAATGACCTACTTAGATACAGTAAAGTCATACGGAAGGATAACCGGGTTTATGAAATAAGATATAGCAATATTCGTAAGTTCGATAAAATACCGAGCGAAGAACTTCAGTAATGGATAAAAATCGGAAGAAAAAGGAAAGAAGAGACGCTTAAGTGCACTTACAAGGTAAGAGTCGTACAGGCTGCATGATAATAGGTAGCAACAGTTACGAGACTCGAAGGATTCCGACCATAAGTCGTAGTGTGAGAAAGTGGCCTAAAGGGGTGGATGCCCTGGCCTTTGGAGTTATTCACAAAACAGTTGCCTAGATGGCAAGAAGAGCACTAAAGTATTCGTAAGAGCTACGGGTTATGAAAATGATAAGTGCATTAGCCAACATTCGAGGACGAATGTTCCAAAGGGGGGAATGATGTTACACCCCACATTTTTGTACGTAGAAATACGCCATAAGTAAATTGATAGAATCTCGAAAATGAGATTATCTCTAGGTTAGCATATTTATGCTATTTACAACAAGCGATAAGTAAGTGCCATGAAGGATAAAGGGTACACGAATTAAATAAAATGAGTTTCGTTGAAAGGTTGTAAATTTGGGATAAAATACGGTCCGAGCTATAATATCCGATATTTATGGACTAGTACCATACAAGGTACCATAGGACCGTGATAGTATGATGTATAAAGTATGATAAAAAATGAGTCAAATTTTAAGTAATTTGACAAAATTCTTAATTTTGAAGGTAATTGGTTAATTATCGGGTAACGAGACACTACCTAATTACCTAATAAGTGGATAATGATTAATATTTTCCACCCCACCCCACGTGACAGCCACTATGTCTATGTGCATATGACTCATACAATTGAGGGAAAGGTGGCAACATTTAGGAATTCAAGATTATTTAAGTACTTAGTCATAAAGAATTCAAAGGCTTTCAATTTAGACACAAAAACAGGCGTGAACTTTAGAATAGTAAGAATGAGATTCCTTTTACCAAAATCTTTGTTTAATCATTCTCCATCCCACTAAATCGTTAACTACAGGCACATTCTTAATCCAAACTTATAATTCCCTTGATATTGTCCCACTTGTATCACGAACCAACCACTCCTAAAGGTCTGCAAAGGTATTTTGGAAGATTAAAAACGTAAATGGAAGAAGGTATCATTGTCATTCACACACACAATTTGACATCAATCGTATGTACGCAAAATCAAATCTCAAGAGTTTTAGGGAATGAACTGAGAGTAATTTCGGATAAGGGAGTACGGTGTAATCTTTCTCAAGATAATCGACTCACGCATGTTAAGACTATCCCTTCATTCTTTTTTGCATGATCCAAATTATACAGAAGAAATGAGCAAACTCACAATTTTCATAAACGACTCTATTCATAGAAATACTAGGGGTCTCTATGTTCTTGATTTCCCCATGTGACATATTATTATATCTTCTGTTCATGGTCTCAGAATAATATGCAGTTGAAAAAGTTTATCCGAAAGGAATATTGAGATTATTACATATTTTTCATGCACTTCAGTCATTTATACATGTGCATTGAACCATGACCAGATGGCATTATATACGCGTATATATGTATATATATGTATATGGGATATGGAAAAAGGTTACGGCGTTATATACGCATCACCACCTGATCAGCTGGTATACGTTAATGATTTTCCCACAGTGGTCGAGATGATATGATGGGATGCCCTCAGAGGCTTGATGATGTTATGAACACATGTACCTATGCACGACATGACATTCATACACATGCATGACACTATAATTATTTTGTAATTTACAGAATTATCCAGACTAACAGGTTGAGTCATTTACTCTATATTTCTTCCATGTCTGTTATGTACTTATTTACGTGCCTTACATACTCTATACATTATTCGTACTGATGTCCCTTTTGCTTGGGGATGCTCCGTTTCATGCCCGCAGGTCCCAATAGACAGGTCGAGATCCCTCCAAGTAGGCAATCAACTCAGCGGAAGATGTTAGTGCGCTCCATTTGCTTCGCAGTTGCTTGTTTGGTTAGTATGATTTAGACGTGTATTGTTTGGTTCAGGACTCTGTCCCGACCTTTGTCAAAATTATGTATTCTTAGAGGCTTGTAGACAGATGTCATGTACGTAAAAGATTGTATGGCCTTGTTGGCCTATGTTCAGTGTACAAGTGGTTATTTTTGCCTTATAGGCTCGTACGTCATATGTATAAGTTGGGACTACATGTTGGATCGTCCAATGTAGAGTATTTCTCCATGTTTTGTTGTACATATCTCATGACAACCTCTTTGGCTCATTTACCTATGATAGTATGATACGAATGATACGCTACGTAGGTACTCGGTTTAGTAAGGTACCGGGTGCCCGTCGCGGCCCATCAGTTTGGGTCGTGACACAAAATACTCCGTGGCCTATCTAAAACTCACCCGAGCCCTCGGGGCTCCAAACCAAACAGACACGCAAGTCTAAAAATATCATATGGACTTGCTCGTGCGATCAAATCATCAAAATAACATCAACAACTACGAATTTAACCTCAAATTCATGAAATTCTTCAAGAACATTGAAATTTCTATTTTCTCAACTAAAGGTCCGATTTATACCAAAGCAACTCCGATTCTTACCAAATTTCACAAAAATGACGTAAATATTATATTAAACCTGTTCCGGGCTCCGGAACCAAAATACAGGCCCAATACCATCAAAACACACACCATTTCATTTCCAAAAGTCTTTATATTTTCCAGCTAATAATTTTCTTCAAAAAACTCTTTTCTCGGGCTAGGGACCTCGGAATTCGATTCTGGGCATACGCCCAAGTCCCACATTATACTGCGGACCCTACGGGACCGTCAAATCACGGGTCCGGGTCCATTTACCAAAAATATTGACCGAAGTCAACTTTAATCAATTTTAAAGGCCGAATTTTATATTTTTCTTATAATTCACATAAAAGCTTTACGGAATCGCGCCTGGACCACGCACGCAAATGGATGGGAGATACAAGGAGGTTTTCAAGGCCTCAGAACACGGAAATAAACTTTAAAACAAAAGATGACCCTTTGGGTCATCACATTCTCCACCTCTAAAATAACCGTTCGTCCTCGAACGGACATAGAAAAGTACCTGAGTCGGTGAAAAGATGGGGATATCAGCTTCGCATATCGGACTCGGACTCCCAGGTAGCTGCCTCAATAGGCTGGCCCCTCCACTGAACATGAACCGACGGATAACTCTTTGAACTCAACTGACGAACCTGTCGGTCTAGAATAGCTACCGGCTTCTCCTCATAGGTCAAATCCCTGTCCAATTGGACAGTGCTAAAGTCTAACACGTGGGATGGACCGCCGTGATACTTCCGAAGCATGGACACATGAAACACTGGATGCACAACTGATAAACTCGGTGGTAACGCAAGTCTGTAAGCCACCTCTCCCACACGATCAAGAATCTCAAAAGGACCGATGAATCTAGGGCTTAGCTTTCCTTATTCCCAAATCTCATCACGCCCTTCATGGGCGACACCCGAAGCAACACTCGTACTTCGACCATGAATGCCACATCATGAACCTTACGGTCAGCGTAACTCTTTTGCCTGGACTGAGCTGTATGGAGCCTATCCTGAATAATCTTAACCTTGTCTAAGGCATCCAATACCAAATCTATACCCAACAACCGAGCCTCCCCCGGCTCAAACTACCCCACTAGAGATCGACACCGTCTACCATATAATGCCTTATAAGGAGCCATATGAATGCACGACTGATAGCTGTTGTGTTAGGAAAACTCCGCTAATGGCAAGAACTGATCCCACGAACCTCTAAAGTCAATAACACATGCTCGGAGCATATCCTCCAAAATCTTAATAGTATGCTCGGGCTGTTCGTCCGTCTGAGGATGAAAAGTTGTGCTCAACTCGTCCCGTGTACCCAACTCACGCTGAACTGCCCTCTAGAAACGCGATGTAAACTGCGTACCTCGGTCAGAAATGATAGGCATGGGCACAGCGTGAAGACGAACAATCTCTCGGATATAGATCTCAGTTAACCTCTCTGATGAATAGGAGACTGCCGCATGAATGAAATGCGCTGACTTGGTTAGCCTGTCAAGAATAACCCATATCGCGTCGAACTTCCTCTGAGTCTGTGGGAGTCCAACAACGAAATCCATAGTGATACACTCCCACTTCCACTCAGGAATCTCAATCTTCTGAAAAAAACCACCAGGTCTCTGATGCTCGTACTTTACCTGCTGACAATTCAAACACCGAGCTACATACGCAACAATATCAATCTTCATCCTCCTCCACCAATAATGTTGCCGCAAGTCCTGATACATCTTAGCGGCGCCCGGATGAATAGAATACCTGGAACTATTGGCCTCCTTTAGAATCAACTCACGAAGTCCATCCACATTGGGCACACAAATAAGACCCTGTATCCTCAAAACTCCATCATCTCCAACTGTAACCTGCTTGGCACCACCGTGCCACACTGTGTCCCTAAGGACAAGTAAATGAGGGTCATCATACTGCCGATCCCTGATACGCTCAAATAATAAAAACCGAGCGACTGTGTAAGCTAGCACATGGCTGGGCTCAGAAACATCCAACCTCATGAACTGATTGGCTAAAGCCTGAACATCCAAAGAAAGTGGTCTCTCACCGACCGGAATATACGCAAGACTACCCATACTGGCTGACATCCTACTCCAAGCATCAGCCACAATATTGGCCTTCCTCGGATGATACAGGATGGTGATATCATAGTCCTTTAGTAGCTCCAACCACCTTCTTTGCCTCAAATTGAGATCCTTCTGCTTGAACAAATACTGCAAACTCTTATGATCCGTGAACACCTCACATGACATGCCATATAAATAATGCCTCCAGATCTTCAGCGCATGTACAATGGCTGCTAGCTCCAAATCATGAACTTGATAATTCTTCTCGTGAATCTTCAACTGCCGCGAAGCATATGCAATAACCTTGCCTTTCTGCATCAACACTGCACCAAGTCCAATACGAGATGCATCACAATATACCGTAAATGGCCCCGATCCTGTGGGCAACACCAACACTGGCACCGTCGTCAAAGCTGTTTTGAGCTTCTAAAAGCTCGCCTCACACTCGTCCGACCACCTGAATTGGCCACCCTTCTAGGTCAACGGGGTCATTGGCGCTGCTATAGATAAAAACCCCTCCACAAACCGACGGTAATAACCCGCCAAACCCAAGAAACTTCGGATTTCTGTAGCTGATGTGGGTCTAGGCCAGTCCTTGACTGTCTCTATCTTCTTCGGATCCACCCTTATACCCTCTGCTGATACGACGTGGCCCAAGAATGCAATTGAACTCAACCAAAACTCACATTTTGAAAACTTAACATAAAACTGACTGTCCTTCAGAGTCTGAAGAACGACTCGAAGATGCTGCTCGTGCTCCTCTTGGCTGCGAGAATAGATAAAAATATCGTCAATGAAGACAATCGCGAAGGAATCCGAACAAGGCATGAACACTCGGTTCATCAGATCCATGAATGCTACTGGGGCATTTGTCAACCCAAACGACATCACTAAAAACTCATAATGCCCGTACCCAGTGCAAAAAGCTGTCTTAGGGAAATCGGATGGCCTAATCCTCAACTGATGGTAGCTAGATCTCAAATTAATCTTCGAAAATACCTTGGCACCCTGAAGCTGATCAAACAAATCATCAATCCTCTGCAACGGATACTTGTTCTTGATGGTGACCTTGTTCAATTGTCGATAATCAATACACATCTTCATTGATCCATCCTTATTCTTAACAAACAACACCGACGCACCCCAGGGCGAGACACTAGGTCTAATAAAGCCCTTATCAAGCAAATCTTGCAAGTGCTCCTTCAATTCTTTCAACTCTGGCGGGGCCATGCGATATAGAGGGATAGAAATGGGCTGAGTGCTCGGAGCCAAATCAATGCAAAAGTCAATATCCCTGTCGGGTGGCATCCCCGGTAGGTCTGCAGGAAATACCTCTGGAAACTCCCGAACAACTAGCAGGGAATCCATAGAAGGAATCTCAGCACTAGAATCACGAACATAGGCCAAATAGGCCAAACACCCCTTTTCAACCATACGACGAGCCTTCACACACGAAATAACCCTACTGATAGAATGACCAGGAGTCCCTCTCCACTCCAATCGAGGCAACCTCGGCAAGGCTAAGGTCACGGTCTTGGCGTGACAATCCAATATAGCATGGTAAGGTGACAGCCAATCTATCCCCAAAATGACATCGAAATCGACCATATCAAGATGTAAGAGATCTACACTAGTCTCAAGACCCCAATAACAACCACACACGAGCGATAGACACGATCTACAACAATAGAATCCCTAATAGAGTGGACACATACACGGGGACACTCAAGGCATCACGAGGCACAACCAAGTATGGAGCAAAATAAGATGACACATAGGAGTACGTAGACCCTGGATCAAACAGAATGGAAGCATCTCTACTGCAAACTAAAACTATACCTATGATAAATACATCAGAGGCCTCGGCCTCGGGCCTAGCCGGAATAGCATAACATCAGGGCTGGGCCCCACCACCCTGAACTATATCTCTAGGACGGTCCCTTGTTGTCTGGCCTCCACCTTTAGCGGCCGGCCTCTAACTCTAATGGCCTGACCTCCACCTCTAGCGGGCTGGCACCTACCTCTAGCTCCCTGACCCCTACCTTTAGCTCGTTGGGCCGGTGGTGCCTGAATCATGGCACGAGAACTCTACTGCTACGACTGAGCACCCACTAATCTCGGACAAGCCCTCCGGATGTGACCATACTCACAGCACTCAAAAGATCCACCTGAATACTGTGGCTGAGGAAACTGAGACTGACCCTGACAGGCTAGCTGACCACGATAATAGCTCTAAATAGGAGGTGTTCTGATAGAAGCTGACGGTGCACTATGAGCTGGCTGCCCTGAAGGAGGTACATAAGGACCATGACTCCCTGAATCCCCATGGGATGCTTGAAGCGCTGAATGAAACGGCCTGGGATAGTGGCATCTACCAAAAGAATCCCTGCCTCCAGACGAGGCACCACTGAACCTGCCAGAATGACGTGGCCTCTTATCAAACCCCTGACCACTACCCTAAGCTAGAACCATCTCGACTCGTCTGGCCATATTAGCCACATTCTGGAAAGAAATCTCGCTCCCTGTCTCCGTAGCCATCTACAATCTGATAGGCTGAGCGAGTCCCTCAATGAATCTCCTTGCCCTTTCTCTCTCGGTGGGAAGCATAAGAAGAGCATTACGGGCCAAGTCAATAAATCTGGTCTCGTACTAAGTGACGGTTATAGAACCCTACTGAAGACGCTCAAACTGCCTCCGATAGTCCTCTCTCTGAGTGATAGAGAGAAACTTCTCCAGAAATAGCTAAGAAAACTGATCCCAAGTCAAAGCAGGCGACCCAGCTGGTCTAGCCAAACAGAAATCCCTCCACCATTTCTTGGTGGAACCTGATAAGCGAAAAGAAGCAAAGTCGACCCTATTGGTCTCCACTATCCCCATGTTCCGGAGAACCTTATGGCAACTGTCCAAATAATCCTGGGGATCCTATGAAGATGTACCGCCATAGGTAGTAGTGAAAAGCTTGGTGAACCTGTCCAACCTCCATAAAGCATATGTGGACATAGCTGCTCCATCACCGGTCTGAGCCATAACACCCGAAGGGACTACCCCAACTGGCTAAGCTGCTGGAGTCTGAAACTGGGGAGCCATCTACTCCGGTGTGTGAGTAGAGGGAGTCTGTACTCCTCCCCCCACCACGAGAGACAGCTGGTGCTACTGGAAGTATGACTGCTTGAGTGACACTCTCCATAAGGCCCACTAGACGGACCAGAGCATCCTAGAGCACTGGGGTAGCTATGAACCCCACTGGGACCTGAGATGGTCCCACTGGAACGGTCTGGGCCGGAACCTCATCATTAAACTCAACCTGAGGCTCCACCGCTGGTGCTGCTGCTCTGGGATGTGCCCTACCCCTGCCTCGTCCTCTGCCCCTCGTAGGAGCTGCCATTGGGGGCTCCGACTGCTGATCAACTGATGAAGTGGTATGCGTTCTCGCCATCTGCGAAAGAATAGAGTAGATCAATTAGCATTGAGATATCAAACCGCACGACAGAGATGAATAGAAGTGAAATTGTTCCTAACTTTGTAGCCCCTGAGGGATAAACACAAACGTCTCCGTACCGATCCCTCAGACTCTACCAAGTTTGTCCGTGAATTGTGAGACCTAAGCAACCTAGAGCTCTGATACCACCTGTCACGACCCGAATTCCCCACCGTCGGGACCGTGATGGCACCTAACATTGAACCCGCTAGGCAAGCCAACATTACTGATTATTTTACCCTTTTTCCTTTATTTTTAACAAATTACCAAATAATGTAAGAAAATAGCGGAAAACTAAAATGCGGAAGAGAAGAATTTAACAGTTTAATTTAATACCAATACGAAATCCATAATGACACTCTACCCAAAACTGGTGTCACAATTTCACGGACTGTCTACGAATACTACAGATAGAGGTCTAAACAAGAAAATACAAATCTGTCTCAGAAGTAGTTAAAAAAAAATAAAAGCAAGATAGAAGGGGGACGCCAAGGCCTGCGGACATCTGCAGGACTACCTCGGGTCTCCATTGGACTGAAGGCAGCAACCTCGATCTACGGTCCGTACGGTCCATCACCGGGATCTGCACAAGAAGTGCAGAGTTTTGCATTAGTACAACCGACCCCATGTACTGATAAGTGCCGAGCCTAACCTCGACGTAGTAGTGACGAGGCTACGGCGGGGCATATCAATATATATAACATGCAGCAGTTTATAACCATAGAAAAAGAAGTACGGAATGAAAATAACCGGAACTTGCATTAAAGGAACACATGACCCAACTAGTCTACTAGTATTCAGCTATAATACATCCTTAGGGAATTCAATATCTCAATAATAACTTCAACAGAAATAAATGCCAAAACAATAAGTGATGCAGCACATCCCGATCCCATCATATAAACAATAAAAATATCAATATCTCCAACAATAACAGTATCAATATTCTCCCTTATTCCTCCTTATTGCAGCGCGCAACCCGATCCCACTTATCCTCCCTTGTTGCTCCTCAACACATATGACCCTTATCCCTCCTATTGCGGAGCGCAACCCGATCCCACCTGTCCACCCTTATTACTCCTTGTTGCGGCGTGCAACCCGATCCCAACATATGTATATATCAACACCAATCACAATGAATATACACAAGGTGTTTCACTAGTTAACTCAATTTCCACAATTCTTATACTTCAACCACAAAATGGAATTTGGCCGCGATTATAAACTTCACTCATGAAACAAAATCAGCGAGACCAACCAACGCGCACCATAAGGCACCAATGAATCATTATAAACCAACAGGATAGTAAAATGAAGCTACGAAACCAATAATACCTCAACGAAAACATCAACAACTAACATGTAACAACTAAATAATTCAATGGAGAGAACAACAATTAACATAAGCAACTAGGCATGGAACATGTGTGATCAAGTAGCAATTAAGGAACGTAAGCATTTATGACCAAGTAGTAATTAAGGCATGGGGACATTTATGATCAAGTAGCAGTTAAGGCATGGAAAGAGTTTAAGCAGGTAGCAAATATGACGAGAAATAGTATAATAGGAAGCGGGGAAGGGAAAGTAAACTAAAAATTGAATTTGGTGGCGAATATGTATTCAACACCACGCCTATACACCACACACATGATATTTCATTTAGCACAAAAGTCGGGAACTCATATTCCTTCAAGTCAAGGTTAGACCAAACACTTACCTCAAGCCAACGGACAATTCAAAACTCAACCACTGCTTTACCTCTCGATTCCACCACCAATTCACACATATCTAGCCATAATTGATTCAAATACACCAATAAATGCTAATTAAACCAATTCTAATGCATGAACATGAATTTCCCAATGTTTTCCCCAAAAAGTAAAAACCCGACCCCGAGCCCGCTTGGTCAAAACCCGAAGTTTGAACCAAAACCCAATCACCAATTCACTCACAAACTCAAATATGCAATTAGTTTTGAAATCCGACCTCAAATTGAGGTCCAAATCCCTAAAATTCGAAAATCCTAACTTCTACCCGAAAACACCCGATTTCCCATGAAAAATCGTAGATTTTGAAACGAAATCATGTAAAAAGATGAAATAGATTGAAGAAAATGAGTTAGAAATCATTTACCTGTGATTTGGGGAAGAACTCTCTTGAAGAAAGTCGCCTATGGGAGTTTAGGGTTTGAAACTTTGAGAAGCGAAGTGAAAATCCCATCCAAATGAAGTTTTGATCAGCTGCAGATGTCGCATTTGCGACGGGAGCTTCAGAATTGCAAAGCTCACAATTGCGAAGCTCACAAATGCGAAGGAACATCACAAATGCGAGGACCATCACACCACTGTTGCCTTCGCAATTGCGAAGGAATGCTCGCTATTGCGAACACCGACCTCCGCAATTGTGGAAAAAAGATCGCAAACGCGATCACCCCCTGCCCAAACTCTCTTCGCAATTGCGAAGTTTTGTTCGCATTTGTGAACTAAGCCGGCCCATGCCTTTTTCGCATTTGCGATAAAGGCCTCACAATTGCCACCTCTGTTTTCTTCGAAATTGCGAGCCCTGGTCTCGCAATTGCGAGATTAGAGGCCAACACCAGAACTGATGCCTGCAACAAATTTTTCCTACTTCCAAGACACTCTATGGCCTATCCAAAACTCACCCGAGCCCTCGGGGCTCCAAATCAAACATGCACGCAAGTCAAAAAACATCATACCGACTTGCTCGTGCGATCAAATCATCAAAATAACATCAACAACTACGAATTTAACCTCAAATTCATGAAATTCTTCAAGAACATTGAAATTTCCTTTTGCTCAACTAAAGGTCTGATTTATACCAAATCAACTCCAATTCTTACCAAATTTCACAAAAATGACGTACATATTATATTAAACCTGTACCGGTCTCCGAAACCAAAATACGGGCCTGATACCATCAAAACACACGCCACCATTTCCAGAAGTCTTTATATTTTTCAGCAAACAATTTTCTTTAAAAAACTCTTTTCTCGGGCTAGGGACCCTACGGGACCGTCAAATCACGGGTCCTGGTCCGTTTACCAAAAATGTTGACAGAAGTCAACTTTAATCAATTTTAAAGGCCAAATTTTATATTTTTCTTAGAATTCACATAAAAGCTTTCCGAAATAGCGCCCGGACCGCGCACGCAAATCGAGCGGAGATACAAGGAGGTTTTCAAGGCCTCAGAACACGGAAATGGACTTTAAAATGAAAGATGACCCTTTGGGTCATCACAGACTGGGGCCTACGTATTGGCCCAAGAAGATTTGAGGTACGTTGATATAACACTTTAGTGAAGTGGTTTAACTCACAAAAGCATGCATACAAGGTGTTTGATGAATTGCTTGAAAGAGTTAATATGTACTTAATTGGAGCGAGTGAGTACCTATTAACTTAGAATTATTTTCTAGCTAAAGTTTAGATGATTTATTCTGATATATGTGCATAAATTTTCAGATTTTTGTGTTATTCTTATATGTTTTTTTTCATGTTAAAAATTTATGAAGAAGAAAGATTCTTTAGAAATACTTTTGAATATTTGTTTCATTCGTATGCCATGCTTTACATTTAAGGATAATAGTATGAGTATGTATAGTATGTTCCATAAAGGATATAGACTTGAAAAGTCAGAAGAAGAAGTTTTAGAAAGAAAAGATTTTTGGGAGTATCCTTTATTCTGAGAAGGGGTCATCGTCCAGGCCGAGGGTCCTGACCAAGGCGTTGACTTCCTGAAACTACTGGTGCTAAAGTAGGGAGCACACGAGCCGAGGGTCTCATTGCTAAGAATTTACTTAGCCAAGCTAAGGTATGATACATGAGCGCTGAGAACCATGAATCGAGTGGCACCTCGTGGATTGGGCCTATTCGATCAGGTTGGGATCGAACCCGTGCCGATCACACGGTGGCTGAGACAGAATTAAGTCAGGATAGTTGGAACTCCCAAAGTATAAAGTGAAGTATTTTTTTATAAGAAAGAAAAAGAAAAGAATTTCTTTTAGAATATTTAAAAACTGCTATTATGCAATTATTTTAGAATTGTTCTTATAATCTTTATGTTTTACATGCATTTAGAATCTTTGCTCATAATGTAAATGTTATTAAAGTTTCGTCCCCTGTCGTTGAGACTCACTGAGTACAATGGATGGTACTGACGTTCTCTTTTGGGAACCTACGTTGGTCTGCGGTACAACATAGGAACCGGTTTTGCAGGCGAGCAGGCTAAAGGTTAGATTTTCCTTCTCTTCCAGTGCTATAAGTGAGCTCCGCTTTTGTTTGTGAAGTATTCCTTAGAGTCATCTTTACTTAGCTATTTCTTTGTTTACTTAGAGAACTGGCCAGAAAATCTCATGTCTTGAGCAGTGCGTCAGTTTATCAGTAGAGGCTTCATAGACACAGTCGGTAGGTTAAAATGCAGATGTTTTTGATAATAACTTAGCAGTATTTCATTGTCTACTACAAATAAAGTTTTGAAGTTTGCTTATTTTAGATATTTAAATTATTTAAAAGTATTTGGTTACAGTAGTGTCTTGTGGCATGTAATAGATTTGATAAGCACATATGGTTCGCTCGGTCATGTTTAGTGATTGGGTGCCGGTCCCGGCTTGTTCAAAAACTTGGTCGTGACAATTTTGAGCAAATTTTTTGGTATCTTTAGAGAGAGAAAGAGAGTATTAGAGGGATAAAGTGATCTTCATCAAATTTGCCCTTCAATTCTTTCTTAACACCTTGAAGATTATCAAGAGAGGCACCTAGGTCTTCTTCCTAAGAGGTAAGAATCTATCACCCAAACTCTTAATTTCAAAATGTTACTAGAATGGGCCATCAGCAAGGTAATTCATGGGGATGGGAGTTATTACCTTGCATGCATGTATTCCTAAGGTATGTGGGGAGGTTGTGAGATAAAAATAGAAAAGAACGGAGTATAGGTTGGTGGAGTCTTTCATAAAAAGGGCCATGAAACCTTAATACATACAAAGTATTTGATAGAATGCTCAAGTGAGCTAGAATTATGATCGTTTCCCTAATTTTGGGTTCAATTTTGCTACATTGCTAAAATAGATTGAGGTTTCTAATTCCGGAACATCTTAGAGTTTTAAGAGGCTCAATTGAGGTATGCATTGATAAATCCCCTTCTTCGTAGAATCGAAACCCCTGGTGTTCATGTAGTTGGTATAATTCCCCCAAATTGATCATACTAGAATTGACTGCCTCTAATGTGTTGTGTTGAATGATATATGTTCGATATTTGTTCTAAATTCTTATCACGTCATCTTTCCATTTGAGAATGTGTTTAAAAATGTGGAATATGTGTTGAAAAAGGTTATGAATTCATGTCAAAAATTGAATAAAGGTTGTTATGCCAATTTGTATGAAAAGCCTCTATGTGCTTAGGATTTTCCAGGTTTTTTCCCTTATGTGTGCAAATGCCTTACATGATACGCCTTATTGTTGCTGATAATAATGTTATTTAATGTGTCAAAAGGGGAAATTTGAATTGTGAAATACGGCCAAGTGCCAAGAATGACTTAATAAATGAGGCCACTCGTGCCAATGTATTGAAAGATGGAAAAGAAATATGAAGTGATATGATTGATTGAAAGGTTGATGTCTCAAGTGAGATGGCCTAGACGATCGGGCCGTGATCGGAGGCCATGTCGCACACATGGTGGTAACTGTGCTGAAAATGATTGATTGAAATTGTGGATATGGTTGATGTCTCAAAAGAGATGACCTAGCCGATCGGGTCGAGATCGGACTCCGTGTAAGAACACGGTGGTGTTGTGAATCGTGGCATATGGCACTAAAGATTACCCAACCTAATAAGATGGGAATTGACTTGAGAATTCATGTGATCCTTACTTGATGTTTTTAGTATTGTTTGAAGATCTTATGAAACTCATGATTGTTTTTCCTCCTTGTATTATTGTTCATTATATTGAGATGGTGTTTTAGCTTTACATACTAGTACTATTCGATAGTACTAACGCCCCTTTTGCCGGGGGCGCTACATCTTTAAATGGATGTAGGTGGTTCCACAACAGACAGTGTTGATCGCAGCTAGTGGTGTATCCTCTTCCCAGCAGACTCAGTGAGCCCCATTTCATTCTGGGGTCTTGTATTTTATCTTTTGCTATGTTGTAGTCACTTTCGAGGTATAGCCGGGGCCTTGTCTTCGGCACAATCTTTACACTCTTTTCGTATCTTTAGAGGCTCCGTAGGCATTATGTGTGTTGTGTATGGGTGCCAGAAAGGTCACGCGGATTATGCTGTGTTTTGGACTCTTGTTCCACTAAATCGTGAAATGTATGTATTTTGGAACTTAACAATGATGTAGCAAAATGAAATGAATCAGTAATGTTTATATATATGATCTTTCTACTGTTTAACTAATGGAAACGCGACTTCTCTTGATCATAAGTAAGTTGGGTAGAAAGTGTCTAACATGCTTGCTCAACCAGGTCCACTCGGTTGAGCGCCGGTCACGCTCTCCGAGGTTGGGGCGTGACACACATGACCCAAAAAACGCTACCGAATCAAGCCAGAATTCACACTTTAATAATTTTGCATACAACTTATTCTCTCTCAGGTTTGGAGCACGATCCTCAGGTGTTACTCATGATTTTCCGGGTTGCGGGAGTACACTGAGATGTCGTCAATAAACACAATGACGAATGAATCAAGATATGGCTAGAATACATTGTTTATTAGGTGAATAAATGCTGATGGGGTGTTTGTCACTACCGGAATTGACTCAACGGTAGGAATATCAGCACTGACATCTATCACAAAGACTAGATAAGCATCACACCCCTTCTCAAACATCTATTGAGTCTTTAGAAATGATACAACCCTGCTAGGAACATAATCCAATGCACCCATCCACTCTAACTGTGGTCAACCTGGCATATCCAGCGTCAAAGTCTTGGAGCGACAATCTACAGTAGCATGATAGGACGATAACTAGCCCATGCCTAAGATAACATCAATGTCTACCATACTAAGTAACAATATACCAACTCTTGTCTCAAAACCACCAATAAATACTAAACACGACCGATACACATGGTCTACAATCATAGAATCTCCCACAGGCATGGACACATAAATGGGAGAACTCAAAGAATCACGAGATATATCCAAGTACGAAACAAAGTAAGATGACACATATGAATAAGTGCATCCCGGATCAAAGAAGACTGATGCATCTCTATGACAAACCGGAACCATACCTGTAATGACAGCATCTGAAACAACTATCTTCGTCCTACCCAGAAAAGCAAAGAATCTGGCCCGGCCTCCCTTTCTAAAGCGACCTCTACCCGCCCGTCCCCTAACTATAGATGGCTGTGCGGGTGGAGTAGCAATTGGGGCGCTATCATGGCCTGAGAAATCTGTGGACCTAATTGAATCTGTGGAGCATGAGTGGTCTATGGAGGTGCACCCATCCTGAGTTTGGGGCAGTGTCTAACCATATGCACTCAAAGAAAGCTCTCGGTAGGTGTGGCTGTTAGGACATACACAGGCCTGGTCGGCTGGATTGACCGCTAAAGGAACCCCGTGCCGGAGGTGGACTAGAAAGTGGTTGAGCCAAATGTGCAACTTGAGACCTCGGACAACTGGAGCACCACTAGAAGCTAGAAGTGCTGAATGAACTGGATGACTCACACAGCCTATACCATGACAGTTTGTAGCTGCAGCGTGGCCACCACTAAATGCTCCAGTACTTCGTGGCCTATTGGCCTCCTTGTCCTCTATCTCACGGCCACACATACCCACCAACCTCTGTGCAATCACTACCACCTGCTAATATGGGGTATCTATCTCCAACTCTCGAGCCATGCTGGATCTAATACCATAGTTGAGCCACTCAATGAATTGACAAACTCGCTCTATGACTGAAGAAACCAAGGTGGGTGCATGTCTGGACAAATCACTGAATTAGACAACATCCTCTGACACTTTCATAGTACCCTGGCAGAGCTGCTCAGACACTATGCGCCATGCATCCCGAAGGGTCTGAGATACAAACTCTCTCAAGAACAACTCTAAAAACCTAGTCCATGAAAGTGAAGCTGCATCGCCTAGGCTACCCCCCTCAAACACTCGCCACAATTGAAATGATGCTCCCGATAACTGGAATATAGTAAAAGCAACCCCACTCGTCTCCACAATACCCATGGTGCGAAGAATATGATGGCACTCCTCTAGAAACCTGTATGCATCATCTGAAGCTAAACCGTTGAAAGTAGAGGTGACACTTCTTGAACGTCTCAAGTATAAGCTCCTCCCCCTCAGATGCTGCTTTCGTAACCGCAGGCTGAATCGAAATAATATGTTGTACTGGAATAACCTCTAGGACATGATCAACCATGACCCGTTGCTATAGGGTATGAGCCGCGGGAGTTTGAGCTCCTCCCCCAGCGTGAGATGTGGCTGGTGCAAGTGGAATCAACCCCGCCTGAGCTAAGGTACCAAAAATGCTCAAGAATTAAGCGAGGGTCTCCTGAAGTGCTGGGGTGGCAACAGGTGCCTCAGATGCCTGTCTCCTAAGTGGAGCTACTAGTGGCTCCTATGTCTCAGCTCAAGAAGGTGCTTTAGCCGCACCACGTGACCCTCATCAGCCTTTGCCCCAACCTCAGCCTCTTGAGGATCAAGCAGGGGCGCAGGTGTCTGATCATCAGATCCAGCAGTGCGTGTCCTCACCATCTTTGAGAGAATATAAAGTCAAAGATTCAGTTTTCGAAGTCAACTAATTCACACGATAAGGAGTCAAAGAAGTAAAGTTTTCCTAATAGTTTCGTAGCCTCTCAAAAATAAGTACAGACGTCCCCGTACCAATCTGCAAGACTCTACTAAACCTGCTTATGACTCGTAAAACCTATGAACCTAGAGCTCTGATACCAACTTGTCACGATCCCAATTTTCCTCCGTAGGATGTCATGGTGGCATCTAGTCTCTACGACTACTACATCATCATATGCAAGAAAATACAATAGTAAATAAGAATAAGGGAAGGTGACTTCTAGTCCTGTGGACGCCGAGCAGGCATAGCTTGAAATCTCCGTAAAGCAGCTAACATATGATCTCTAACGACCGACACGAGCAGACGTACCTGGATCTGCACAAAATATGCAGAAGCGTAGTATGAGTACACCACATGGTAAACAGTAAGTAATAAGCCTTACCTTATTAGAGTAGTGACGAGGCCAGGCCAAGACACCTACTAGGATATTAATAAACAGTGCAAAAATGTAAAAAGGATAAATAATGGAAAGTAGAGAAATAACTAATACAAACAGTTAACAACATGAACTATACCAAAAGTATAAGCACGAAAATAACATAAAAAATCAGTTAAAGAGAACCACAATGATCATATACGGACAATGAATTGACAAAAACAAGGCAGAATAGAACAACAAGAATCACAACGAGGTACCACCTCGTGTTGTAACGACCCGACCGGTCGTTTTGAGCTTTTGCACCTTGATCGCCAGTTCCCGGGCATGACTTGCCCCGTGTTATGTGTTATTACTAATGTAGATTTTTGGTTTTGGTTTCAGGAAATTGGGAATGAATTTGAAAGAACAGTTTCAGTTGAAAGCTTTGAATTTGAAAGGTTTGACCAAGAGTTGACTTATTTGTGTAGGAGCTCGGATCGGAGTTTTTATGATTTGGTTAGCTTTGCTGGGTGATTTGTAACTTAGGAGCGTGATCGGAATTGGTTTTGGAAGTCCGATGTAGAATTAGGCTTGAATTGGCGAAGTTAGTATTTTGGCGAATTCTGATTGATAGGTGAGATTTTGATCCGAGGGTCGGAATGGAATTCCGAGAGTTGCTGTAGCTTCGTTAGGTGATTTTGGATGAGTGTGCAAAATTTCAGGTCATTCGAAGGTGTTTTGGTCGGGTTTTTGATCAAATGCGTATTTCGGATGTTTTTGAGAAACTTAGGCTTGAATTCGATGAGAATTGATGATTTTAGCGTTGTTAGATGTGTTTTGATGATTGGAACAAGTTTGAATAATATTTTAGGATGTGTTGGTGCTTTTGGTTGAGGTCACGGGGGCCTCGGGGTGATTTCGAAGGGTCAATCGGACCAATTCTAGCCTTTGGGAGTTGCAGAAAATGCAGCAGTCAGTGCAGCAGAGATTTGGTCATCGCGATCGCGATGGGGGTGTCGCGATCGCGTAGAGGAAAAAGGGGAGGTTGGAACTTTGTTCTTCGCGTTCGCACTGAGGGGTCGCGATCGCGTAGTTATGGGGCTAGAGCATCGCGTTCGCGGTATGTCTTGTGCATTCGCGTAGTAGGATTTGAGGCCCCTCAGCATTTGTGCTTCGCGTTCGTGGCACAAGGCTCGCGTTCGCGTAAGCTTAAGGGTCCAGACCTTCGCGTTCGCGTGGGTGCAACCGCGTTCGCGAAGGGTATTTTTGGCAGAGGTGGATTTTGTTCATCGCGAACGCGAGAGGGCCCTCGCGTTCGCATAGAGGAAAATAAGCCTGGGCAGAAGGTTTTTATTAGACATTTCATCCGGGAACCAAGTCTCATTTCCTCCATTTTTGAGTAACCTTGAGAGCTATTGGACGGAAATTGAAGGGGATTTCGACTAGGTGTGATTGGAGGTGAGTTCCTCGACCTTAATACATGATTTAATGGTAGAATTAACATGGAAATTTGTGGAAATTCATCAAAAGAGGGTAAAGCTAGGGCTTGGGAATTTGGTATTTCAAAATGGAATTTGAAGGGCCAATTGGACTCCGATTTTAGTAAATTTGATATGTATAGACTCGTGGCGAGATAAGGAATCCGGTGATGTTAATTTTCTGATTTTTCGAGAAATGGGCCCGAGGCTCGGGTTTTGCCAACTTCGTGAATTTCGATGTTTTTCGAGTCTTTTCGATTGGGTTATATTCCCTTAGCCTATTGTAACGTATTCATTGTGGTTTTGGCCAGATTCGACGCGCGAGGAGGTTGATTTGCGAGGCAAGGGCATAGCGAGCTAGGACTTTGGCCAGCTTGAGGTGAGTAGTGGTTATAAATGATGTCCTGAGGGTTTGAAACCCCGGAATCGCACAACGTAGTGCTATGTTGAGGTGAGACACACGCCGCATGATGAGCGTGGGGTCCATTACTGCTAGGAATTCGGATTAGGTCCATCCCGATTGTTGATTCTATGGTATTTTGACTGAGACATAATTAATATAATTTTAGTTTGGGCTAGTTGCCATGTTTGGGGCCTTGTGCCGACCTGTAGAACCCTTAGGGGTATTTGTACTTTATCAACCTCACTTTACTCGGTAAAAATCATACCCTCAGTCATGTTTCTAATCGCTTAATAAAATACGAACTGGCTTTAAATAGCTAAACCAAAAATGAGAGTAATATGTGGGCTGGAGTCCCTATCCTATCTTAGTATGCCCGAGGGGCTAAGTTTACATTGACTGAGAGGGGTTGAGAACCCCATTGTGAGGGTATTTGATATGTATTGGATCGGGCTGCACGCCGCAGCAGTATATATATTTATACGGATCGGGCTGCACGCCGCAGCAGTATATTATTGGATCGGGCTGCACGCCGCAGCAGTGTATTTATATGGATCGGACTGCACGCCGCAGTAGTATAGCGCTTGGGCTGAAGGAGCCCTTCCGAAGTCTGCACACCCCCAGTGAGCGCAGTCGACTATTATTATTGGATCGGGCTGCACGCCGCAGCAGTATATATACATATATGGATCGGGCTGTACGCCGCAGCAGTATACTATATGGATCGGGCTGCACGCCGCAGCGATATAATTATGATTTCGGTTGTCGTGAGGAATAAATGAGTTGAGTACTGGCTTAAAGGATTTTTACCTGATTTCTTCATTCAGTTGCTGTTTAAATGTTCTTACTGCTTCGATATAGAACTGCTTAGTGCTTTTTTATGAGATTTCTTTTCGTCAGTCATTATTTATTGCTATTACTCACTGAGTCGGAGTACTCACATTACTCCCTGCACCATGTGTGCAGATACAGGTATTCCAGAGGCGTAGATTGAGCTGTCTCTGCTGTTCAGATCTCACCGGAGTCATCTAGGTAGCTGCATGGCGTCCGCAGTCCCGATTTCTCCCTCTATCCTCTTTACTTTCAGCATTTTAGACTATCTTTTGTTTAGGCTGTTCCTCAGACTTGTATTAGAGGCTCTTGACTCGTGACACCAAATCGGTGGGATTTGTAGTGATATTTCTTGATTTCCGCACATTTTATCTTCTGTTACAGNGCGATCGTGAGACGATGACTGAGATAGACCGAGGGTCTGATTGTGAGATTGATGATTGAGATAGACTGAGAGTCTGAGGGTGAGGTTAATGACTGAGAGAGGCCGAGGGCCAGTTGTAAGGATTATATACCTATGGATTGGGCTACACGCCGCAGCAATGTATATATATATATATGCATATGGATCGGCCTGCACGTCGCAGCAATATTGTGCTTGGGCTGTAGGAGCCCCTCCGGAGTCTGCACCCCCACAGTGAGCGGAGTACCCATATGGATCGGGTTGCACGCCGCAGCGATACTTATATGGATCAGGCTGCATGCCGCAGCGACATATGGATCGGGCTGCACGCCGCAGCGATATATGGATCAGGCTGCACGCCGCAGTGACATAGGGATCGTGCTGCACGCTGCAGCGGTTACTATATGGTACCTATTGAGCATGAATGCTGAGTACGAGTTTGGATTGGTAAGAGTAGAGTCACGAGTGATAGAGAGGCTTGCCCGAGGGGTGATAATTATATACATGCATATGAGTGATGTTTTCCTGAGAGGCCTGTTTATGAACTTGTTGATTTCACTTCCCTTTTTAGTGAGTTCTATCGAATATGTTGATGTATCAACTGTTTTCACTCTTCTTTACATTGAGCCTCTCTCGGAAAGTTGAGCAAATGTTTTAAAATAACCTTTACTTAAATTGGGGTTTATGAGATGTTTAGAAATTAATCACTGATTTGACATTTAGTTATTTCCACCGAGATTTTTAAGTTATGAAGTGTTTATGATTACTGTTTTTGCCCGAGGGGCTGTTTTACGAACTATGCTTTGCCCGAGGGGCCGATAATGGCTTTAATCGCTATTATTCTTTTAAATGGTATTGAACCCCTACTGAAACTGGTGGAAGGTATTTCAAAATGATTTTTACTAAAAGTTGGATTTTAAAAGGGAAGGTTGACTCCTATTATGATTTGAAAGCCTGTTGTGTTTATTGAGCCTAACGTGAATGTGGATTCATCGTTTCCTACTGCTTAGTCTTTATTTACTCTTATTACATACTGGGTTGGAGTACGCATTTTACTCCCTGCACCTCGCGTGCAGATGCAGGTATTTGTTTTCCCCGGTAGCGGGTTTTGAGTTGATCGGAGGCTTAGTTATTGGAGTTTAACGAGGTGACTGCCAGCGTTCGCACCACCACATTTCGTCCTTTGTTTTCATCAGTCCTATTTGTATATTTCAGACTTGTAGTGGTAGTTATATTCTCATAGTTGCTCGTGACTTGTGACACCCCGATTAGGGCTGAGTTGGGTTGTAATTTCGTTAATTAATATTATTAAGTCATATTTTTGCTGTTTATTTATGCTTAACCATTTTCTTGAAAGAGACGAGTTGGGTTAGTTGGCTGGCCTTGTCTTCACGAGTGGCGCCATCACGACCAGTGCGGGGGTTTTGGTCGTGACAAGTTGGTATCAGAGCCTAGGTTACTAGGTCTCACGAGTCATGAGCAGGTTTAGTAGAGTCTCGCGGATCGGTACGGAGACGTCTGTATTTATCCTCGAAAGGCTGCAGAACCTTTAGGAAAACATCACATTCTTGAATTCTTATCGTGCGTCCTTGATTTAGCTTGAAAAGAAACTATTGAAATTCCTTCCACGCATTTGTATGCGCACATGAGCGCTCAGTATCAGATGTGCCTTGACGGCTTGTGATTCCCTGATCGAGCGGCGAAATGTGCTCTCTGTGAGTTGATGTTGGGCCAGTCTGGAGGACTTGAGGCCGGACCTTTGCCTATGGCTTGAGCACCGAGGTGCTGATTGTGTGAGCAAGTGTTTTGAACTTATATGTTCGATATTGTCCCTAATAGTGGAAGTGACAGCTGGATAGCTACGTGATGGGTATGTTGGTAATGCGAGATGTATCTATGTGACTTAGAAGTGACGAGGATGGTCTGCTGGATGATAGAAGAACTATTAGGTGTTTGAATTCCATCGTGATTCGAGGTATAGCCCGAGTTATGGGCGTTTGAAGAATCTTTTCATGTTTCCAGTCGAGAGTGAAGTAAATTTTATGTTGCGGTACGACTTCAGAAGCAGGAAGACTAAGAGGTTGTGTAATGTGTATGGCAGTGGAAGGTATACAGAAATGCTATATTGAAGCGAAGCAGGTGGGTTATCTCCTGCGAAGTGTCCTGAAGTGGTGCGATCCTTATGTGTATACTAGGAGATCTCATGAGCAAGTGAAAAGTACGGGTTGAAATTTGGAATTTCGGGTCGCTTAAGAGAGTGGGCTTATTTGTTGCGAGAATGAATGCGAGAATTGCAGAAGAGTTACAGTACGGGATGATCTGTGTTTTCACAACTTATAAATGATTTGAGTTTAATCTCACTATGTTATTGTGGCATCAATAGAGTAAAACTGTTATGAGTTATTGAGGGTATTTTGATCTATGGCTTCGAGCAAAGTGGGGGAGTCTGCTATGAGTAGTTGATTGCACGGTTAGGTGCTATGTTAGTTCCAGTTTGGGGCATACGAGTGAATTAGCTATGGGTAGAGTAAAGGAAAATTTTGACAAAGGTTACATTATGCTTCATGGGGAAAGAGAATCACAGGATGTCTTAAGTTGTTGTTGGTAAAGAATGCCGGCGCATAGAGCGGGAAGTTGCGTGGTTATATTAGGACGAGGATATCATTTTGCGGTATCGGAGTGCCGATGAGGCACGTGTGGTTCTGTTCGTTGGCCCGAGGTGGTGATGGATGGGGAGTCGGTCTGCCTCTTATATAGACAGTCGTTCGGATTATACACTGCTGCTCACTCTCCTACCCGGGCCTGGTNCAGAGAAGTTTGAGAGTATCTAATGTGGAATGATTGGGTATTAGAGGTGTGGCATATATCCGGACGGCATATCAGTTGTGTCCTATCGGGTTACGTGGAGATATGACCTTTCGGGGTAGATTCATGTGTTCTATTTCTGCGATGCAAGACGGGGTCTCAGCTCTATGTTGTGATGGTACTGATGGACTTGAGGTACAACCCTTCCGTTTGGGTCATTTTCATGGTTTGAGGATATTCAGGCCATTTCTTATGGGTGCGCGAATTATGTAAATTGTGGCTAGGGCCTGTATTGATGTGTCATGTCACCAGAAAGGTGTGTTGGATTCGAGGTGATCGTTGGGGTCATTAATGAATACGAACGGATTTGATTTTAGCTTGTTGGACGGATAATATCGAGGTTCGGCTCGGAAATCTACTGTGGCATTAGCCAAAAGGGAAGTGACTTCATGAATGGTTGACCTGAGAGATGGTTAT
Organism: Nicotiana attenuata; assembly: GCF_001879085.1. NCBI lineage: Eukaryota > Viridiplantae > Streptophyta > Magnoliopsida > Solanales > Solanaceae > Nicotiana > Nicotiana attenuata. Next base: position 282,913 of record NW_017670303.1, read on the forward strand.
GATTTATTACTTGTTTCATTTATCATTAGCAGTATATTGAAGTATTGGAATGAGACTTTAGCTCATAAGAGGTTTCCTATCGGTATTTGGTTGTTGTGGGCAGCTGCTGTGAATGGAAGTTATCACGGCATGTGTTGAGTTATGAGGTATATCATATATTTGCACCTGAGGTTGCAGGCATGGGTTATTATAGCTGGTTCGGGGCAATTCAGAGTGTAGGTGTGAGGTCTTGATCGTAATGATGATTTCAGAAGTGAAAGTGTGGTTCTATGGTTTATGGACTAGGATGGATTGTGAAATTTCAGCTATGTTGTGTTATCAGACCTATGTGAGATAGGGTGATGTGGGATCACCCCCGGCTATATGCATGGTAAGGTTATTCAGAGATTGGTTGGCTTTTAGAACAGCTCTGGGCGCGTTCGAGGACGAACGTGTGTTTAAGTGGGGGAGGATGTAACGACCCGACCGGTCGTTTTGAGCTTTTGCACCTTGATCGCCAGTTCCCGGGCATGACTTGCCCCGTGTTATGCATTATGACTAGTGTAGATCGTTGATTTTGGTTTCGGGAAATTGGGAATGAATTTGAAAGCACAGTTTCAGTTGAAAGCTTTGAATTTGAAAGGTTTGAGCAAGAGTTGACTTATTTGTATAGGAGCTCGGATCGGAGTTTTTATGATTTAATTAGCTTCGCTGTGTGATTTGTAACTTAGGAGCGTGACCGGAATTGGTTTTGGAAGTCCGGTGTAGAATTAGACTTGAATTGGCGAAGTTAGTATTTTGGCGAATTCCGATTGATAGGTGAGATTTTGATCCGAGGGTCGGAATCGAATTCTGAGAGTTGTTGTAGCTTCGTTAGGTGATTTTGGATATGTGTGCAAAATTTCAGGTCATTCGGAGGTGTTTTGGTCGGGTTTTTGATCAAATGCGTATTTCGGAAGTTTTTGAGAAACTTAGGCTTGAATTCGGTGAGAATTGATAATTTTAGCTTTGTTAGATGTGTTTTGGAACAAGTTTGAATAATGTTTTTGGATGTGTTGGTGTTTTTGGTTGAGGTCACGGGGGCCTCGGGGTGATTTCGAAGGGTCAATCGGACCAATTCTAGCCTTTGGGAGTTGTAGAAAATGCAGCAGTCAGTGCAACAGAGATTTGGTCATCGCGATCGCGATGGGGGTGTCGCGATCGCGTAGAGGAAAAAGGGGAGGTTGGAACTTTGTTCATCGCGTTCGCACTCAGGGGTCGCGATCGCGTAGCTATGGGGGCTAGAGCATCGCGTTCGCGGTATGTCTTGTGCGTTCGCGTAGTAGGATTTGAGGCCCCTTAGCATTTGTGCTTTGCGTTTGCGGCACAAGGCTCGCGTTCGCGTAAGCTTAAGGGTCCAGACCTTCGTGTTCGCGTTGGTGCAACCGCGTTCGTGAAGGGTATTTTTGGCAGAGGTGGATTTTGTTCATCGCGAACGCGAGAGGTCCCTCGTGTTCGCATAGAGGAAAATGAGCCTCGGCAGAAGGTTTTTATTAGACATTTCATCCCTGAACCAAGTCTCATTTCCACCATTTTTGATCGACCTTGAGAGCACTTGGACGGAATTTGAAGGGGATTTCGACTAGGTGTGATTGGAGGTGAGTTCCTTGGCCTAATACTTGAATTAATGGTAGAATTTACATTGAAATTTGTGGAAATTCATCAAAAGAGGGTAAAGCTAGGGCTTGGGAATTTGGTATTTCAAAGTGGAATTTGAGGGGTCAAATGGACTCCGATTTTGGTAATTTTGATATCTATAGACTCGTGGCGAGATAAGGAATCCGATAATATTAATTTTCTGATTTTTCGGGAAGTGGGCCCGGGGCTGGGGTTTTGCTAATTTCGAGATTCCTGATATTTTTCGATTGTTTTCGATTGGGTATTGTCTCCTTAGCATATTGTGACGTATTAGTTGTGGTTTTGATCAGATTCGACGCGCGAGGAGGTCGATTTGCGAGGCAAGGTCATAGCGAGCTAGGATTTTGGCCGACTTGAGGTAAGTAATGATTGTAAATGCTGTTCTGAGGGTTTGAAACCCCGGATTACACATCGTTGTGTTAATTGGAGGTGACTTACATGCTAGATAACGAGCGTAGGGTAGAGCACCGCTGGGGATTGTGACCTAGTCCTTTCCGATCGAGTACTTTAATACGTATTTGATAGTTAACTGTTTGATGTCATTCTATTTTAGGTTGTATGCCATGTTTGGGGCCTTGTGCCGACTTGTTGAGACCCTTAGGGGCATTTTTACTATCTATCCTCACTCTACTTGTTTGAAAGCATATTCTCAGTCATGTTTTACCTGTTTATTACTCAAATTGGGCATTGTTGCTATATTCTTAAACATGCGGAAACTGTTTTGGGCTGAGCTCCCTGTTTTACTGATGGTCCGAGCGATCGTGAGACGATGACTGAGATAGACCGAGGGTCTGATTGTGAGATTGATGATTGAGATAGACTGAGAGTCTGAGGGTGAGGTTAATGACTGAGAGAGGCCGAGGGCCAGTTGTAAGGATTATATACCTATGGATTGGGCTACACGCCGCAGCAATGTATATATATATATATGCATATGGATCGGCCTGCACGTCGCAGCAATATTGTGCTTGGGCTGTAGGAGCCCCTCCGGAGTCTGCACCCCCACAGTGAGCGGAGTACCCATATGGATCGGGTTGCACGCCGCAGCGATACTTNTAAGCTTAAGGGCCAGACCTTCGTGTTCGCGTGGGTGCAACCGCGTTCGCGAAGGGTATTTTTGGAAGAGGTGGATTTTGTTCATCGCGAACGCGAGAGGTCCCTCGCGTTCGCATAAAGGAAAATAAGCCTGGGTAGAAGGGTTTTATTAGACATTTCATCCGCGAACCAAGTCTCATTTCCACCATTTTTGANCTTCCCCCTGGCTTGTTGCCACTCTCCTCTATTCCTCCACAAATAGCAAGAATTTTATCTTTCTTTTTCTTTCTCTTTCTACTCGACTCTCCCTCACTTACATCTCTCACAGAACCCACCAACACAAACCTATTGTCCATCTTCTCAACTACATCAGAAAAAACATAGAATGTATTTACCTCCCTAGGGTTTTCTTAATTCTTGTCTGAGTCAGAAGACCCACGTTCTTCTCCATCGCTTGCAGAAACAAATGCTTCAGACTCAGAACTCGAGTCAGATGATTCCTTTTCAGAGCTCTCCTTTTTCTGGCTGGCTCTCAATTTTTCGTTTAGATCCGTTCTCAAAGCACCAGTAGCCGTAGTTTTTCAAGCCAACATTTTCTGCCTGCGAAATCTTGGTTTAGGACTGTCGCTAGAAAGTGCAGATGAGGGTGTGATAGGAGATACTGGTGGGGGAGTTCCTGGATTTGCTTGAGGAGTAGTCATGGTGAAGAATTTCTGGAGAGTTTTGGGGAAGTTTTGGAGACTTAGAGAAAGAGATGATGATTTGAGGTTTAAGGCTTAATGACGGTTATGGACTAGAATGGGAGTATGTGGAGTGTAATTAAAGTGGAGTATGATTAGATGCAGTAACAGCAGCCTTTTTGCAGTGGTCAATCAAGAGTCTAATCACTTTAAGACTCCGGTGTTTTAGTGACGTTTTGTTTTAGAAAAAGTCCTGTTTCCTTTAGAATTCTAGGAGAATGAAACTGGTTCAATGCACAACGGTTCTATATTTAGGAGTTTGGTTAGAATAGGACTTCTGCTCATAATTGGAATATTTATTTTTCTAATTGTGCAGAGTATAGAAACATACCTGACCTTTTCTCATGAGCATATACTGATGAACCAGGTTCTTCAAGTAGAACTCCTCTTGATTATGCCTCATATATCAGAATAAAAAAAAACTTTGTAAGAGATCAATGAATTAATATAAACACACGTCATAGGAGTATACTGATTAGAGTATGAGACTGAGTAAGTAATTAGTTTAGTATTATTTACAATAAATCAGAACTTCTAAACCTAAAAATTTATTTTTTTTCTATTTTCTTTTTTCATTGCATTCTGAAGTTGGTTCCTTTTAGGTGATCTTAAGAATCCCTAATTCCAACATGTTCCTTTCAAAGTTTTCCCTATTCAGTGCTTTGGTGAAGATGTCAGCTATTTTTTTATCAGTAGCACAGAATTCTATTGAGATTAATCCTTTCTCATAATTATCTCTCAAGAAGTGGTGTCTAACATCTATGTGCTTGGTCTTTTTATGATGAACAGGGTTCTTTGTCATGCTTATAGCACTAGTGTTATCACAAAATATTGGTATGCATCCCACTTCTATACCAAAATCTACTAATTGTTGTTTAATCCATAGTAGTTGAGCACAACAAGAAGCTGCAGCCACATACTCAGCTTCAGCAGTAGATAGGGCTACTGAATTTTGCTTCTTGGTAGCCCATGATACAAGACATGAGCCAAGGAAGTGTGCCATACCTGAGGTGCTTTTTCTATCCACTAGGAAACCTGCATAGTCAGCATCAGCATATCCTACTAGATTGAAATTACTACCTTTAGGGTACCAAAGACACAATTCAGTAGTGCCCTTCAAATATCTCAATATCCTCTTGACATCAGTCAAGTGAGACTCTTTTGGATTTGCCTGAAAACGAGCACATAGCCCTACACTGAAAACAGTGTCAGGTCTACTGGCAGTAAGATACAAAAGTGAACCAATCATACCCCTATACAACTTCTGATCAACTGATGAACCAGGTTCATCAATATCTAATTTAGTGGCAGTTGCAATAGGTGTATCTATTTCCTTAGAATCCTCCATTTTAAACTTCCTGATTAGTTCTTTTGTATACTTCTGTTGGTGAATCATGGTTCCATTTTGACTTTGTTTGATCAGCAATCCTAAGAAGAAGTTAAGCTCACCCATCATGCTCATTTCAAATTCACTTCCCATTAGTTTTGCAAACTCTTTGCTTAGCTTGTTAGTGGTGGCCCCAAAGATTATGTCATCAACATAAATTTGTACAACAAGAAGGTCCTTACCTTTTTCCCTTAAGAATAAGCTACTATCTATTTTACCTCTCTTGTACCCATGTTCCAGTAGGAACTTTGACAGTCTTTCATACCATGCTCTTGGTGCCTGTTTGAGTCCATAAAGAGCCTTGTCCAGCTTGTACACATGTTCAGGACATTCTTTGCTTTCAAACCCTGGAGGTTGTTTCACAAACGCTTCTTCCTTCAAGTAGCCATTCAGGAAGGCACTTTTGACATCCATTTGATGAAGAGTGAATTCCATATGTGCTGCAAAGGCTATGAGAAGTCTGATTGCCTCTAGTCTTGCAACTGGAGCAAATGTCTCATCATAGTCTATTCCTTCCTCTTGGATGTAACCTTGGACTACCAACCTTGCCTTGTTCCTTGTAACAGTTCCATCTTCATCAAGTTTGTTCCTAAAGACCCACTTTGTACCAATGACTGATCTGCCCTTGGGTCTTGGAACTAGGTGCCAAACTTGACTTCTTTCAAACTGGTTTAGTTCATCCTGCATTGCATTCACCCAATCTGCATCCTGCAAAGCCTCAACAATATTTTTAGGTTCAATGATAGATAAGAAAGCATCAAAAGCACACAGATTCTTTAATTGTGATCTGGTTTTGACTCCAGATGTTGGATCAGTGATAATGTTCTCAATGGGATGAGAACTTTGATACTTGTGAGGTTTTACAACCAACTGGCTTCTGCTGGATGTTTCAGCAATTTGATGAGGAACAGATTCATGAAAAGGTTCCTTTAAGGAGTTTATTTCAATTCCTCTTTGATTTCTTCCCCCTGTCAGGTTGCCCTGTAGGGAAGAACCTGGTCCATTGCTTGTTCCTTCTGCAAGTGTCACTTTGACTTAAGCTGATGCTTCAGCCAAGTCTTTGACCAGTCCAATGGCTTCATCTTCATGTTTCTGCCTCTTAGAAAGAATGTTAGTTTCATCAAATACTACATGCACATTTTCTTCTACACACAGAGTTCTTTTATTAAAAACTTTATAAGCTTTGCTATGTGAAGAATATCCCAAGAATACTCCCTCATCACTTCTGGGATCAAACTTTCCTAGGGAGTCTTTTCCATTATTGTGCACATAGCACTTGCAACCAAAAGCCCTAAGATGGGATATGTTTGGTTTTCTCCCTTTAAGTAACTCATAGAGTGTCTTCTCTACTAGAGGTCTGGTCATGCATCTATTTATGATGTAACATGCAATGTTTACAGCCTCTGCCCAGAAGTTGTGAGGCAATTTGCTAGATAGTAACATTGTTCTAGCCATATCCTCAAGAGTTCTATATTTTCCTTTCAACTACTCCATTTTGTTGTGGAGTCCTAGGTGAAGAGAAGTTGTGATCTATGCCATTTTCATCACAGAACTCAGCAAACTTAAAGTTTTCAAACTCAGTTCCATGATCAGATCTAATGGATGCAAGTTGATTTCCTAATTGTTTCTGAGTTTTCCTAACAAATGCAGAAAACATGTCAAATGCTTCATCTTTGGAAGTTAGAAATAAAACCCAGGTGAATCTAGAATAGTCATCAACTAGCACCATTACATACTTCTTTCCACCTCTGCTCATGGTTCTCATTGGACCACATAGATCCATATGAACCAGTTCCAACGTCTTGGACGAACTTACCATTTTCTTTGATTTGAAGGATGATTTTACCTGCTTCCCCCTTGCACATGCCTTACAAACTTTGTCTTCCTTGAATTTGGTATTAGGTAACCCTATAACCAAGTCCTTGGAGACTAATTTGTTTAGCTAATTTAGACTGACACGACCAAGTCTTTTGTGCCACAGGAGGGGATCATTAACCAACACACTTAAACAAGTGAGTTCATTTTCTGAAAGAGTGGACAAATCTACAATGTAAATATTGTTAACTCTTTTTCCCTGCAAAACAATCTTGTCAGTGATAAGGTTAATCACAAAGCATTTGGTGGAGGTAAAAGCCACAAGGTTACCTTTGTCACACAATTGTGACACACTTATTAGCTATATTTCAAGCCATCTATGAGGTAGACATTCTCTATAGAATGAGAATCTGATTTGCCTACCTTTCCAACCCCAATGATCTCACCTTTCTTTCCATTACCAAAGGAGACATTACCTCCCTTTAGGTCTTCACGTGAGAGGAACCTGTCCCCAGTCATATGTTTTGAGCAGCCACTATCCATATACCATATTTGGCTCATCCCTTTCACTTGGACCTGCAAAAGGAAATCAGGGGTTAGTCTTAGGAACCCAAACTAGTTTGGGTCCCTTTCTATGGGCAAAAGGATGAATCAGATTCTTTCTTGCCCAACTAGGCAGCTTGTGCTTTTCTTGAACAAAAGCTTTGATTCTTTGACTGGCCTTTTCTTTTGCATTACATTCATATTTGTAATGGCCAGTCTTACCACAATGTGTGCAGATTTTATTTTCACGAAGAGTGAGGTACTTGCATTTTGGATCCCATTTTGGAGCTTGAGTCCCATAGCCAAGTCCTCTTTTGTTACTGCTATGATGCTCTTGCAGCCAGGAGAGTGCATCAGAAGCCTTGTTCCACTTGCAAGTTCTGTCTAGTTAATGTTTTAACTTTCCTAGATCTTCTTTCAAGACTTTAATGAATTCGTCTTTCTTGTATAATTCATCTTTCATTTTTCCCAAATTTTCTTCTAGAGTGAGGTATGTGTGATCAGCTTTCTTCTTTCCTGTTCCTAATTTCAGTTTTAAGTTTTCAGACCTAAGCTCTAGGACACTGTTGTTAAGTTCAAGAACCTGGTCTTCAACTCAGCATTTTCATTATCACTTTCATTTGCCCTAGACTGTAGACTTTTACATTTTGCTTTCAGAATCACACATTCCCTTGACAGAACTTTCTTCTCATTATTAATTATATCAGACTCATCAATGAAGTCTATTAATAGCTCGGCCAGCCTTTCTTTAGACAAGAATTTAATCTTGTCTTTGAGATGAAGAATACTTACCTCTTGTTCAGCATCTGATTCTCCGATGGCCATTAGAGGTTTCTCCCCAAGCAGCAACCATAGCCTTGGTTGAACCTTTGTTTTTCTTTGGTTGAACCTGTTCCTTCTTCCTGTTCCTTCGTTCAGCTCTTTCTTTCTTCCACTCAATTTCCCATTGAGGGCAGTTTTTGATCATGTGGTCAGTCTTACCACACTTGTAGCATCCCTCATTGGTCTGTTTCTCCGGAGCTCTTGTTTTATTGAAGTTTGTACCTCTTGAAGAACCATTTCCTCTCATCAGGTACTTTTTGAAATCCCTAGTGATCATAGCCACTTCATCATCTTCCAAATCTACACCTTCAGTAATTCTGAGAGCCAAGCTTCTCTCCTTTTTGGGGGTATCCATCTTCATGGTTTGTCTCCTCATTTCATAGGCAGTTAAGTTTCCAATCAGTTCATCCAGTCTAAGGGTAGCAATATTCTTGGATTCCTGAATGGCAGTGATTTTGCTTTCCCATGTGACTGGCAGAACTCTTGTCAGAATCTTCTCAACCTTGTCTTCTTCAAGAATAACCCTTCCAAGAGACTTAAGTTCATTTCTCAGTGTGGTGAACCTTGTATACATCTCTTAGATGGTTTCCCCTTCCTTCATGGTGAAATTCTCATATTGAGAATACAACAGTGTTGCTCTGGACCTCTTCACTTGAGGTGTTCCTTCATGAGCCACTTGCAAAGTGTCTCAGATTTCCTTAGCAGTGGTGCAGCTTTGAATCCTGTTGTACTCGTCTGGTCCTAATCCACACACAAGCCATTTCTTGGCCTTGGCATTCTTTTCCCATTTCTTCAAATCCTCAGCAGTGCAGTCAGCTCTTGTCTTTGGCACATAAACTCCTTCAGCATTCTTCTTTGTGGTTGCTAGGGGACCATCAGTGACTATGTCCCAGAGTTCATAGTCTTCCGCTATGATGTGATCTCTCATCCTGTTCTTCCACCACGAATAGTACTGACCATTAAACAGTGGAGGCCTACCAGTGGATTGCCCTTCCCAATTTCCAGGTGGTGCACTCATGTTGATCTTCTCCTAAGGTGTTAGCCTCTTCAAGGATAACCTGCTCTGATACCAATTGATGTTTTAGACGTCAATACCACACAAGAGGGGGGGTGATTTGTGTTGTACCTAACTTTCGCACTAGAAGAACCTGGTTCTTCTAGATGTACTTACTAAGTCTATTTGCGGAATTAAGAGTACATAAAATAAAGAACTCAGAGATTTATACGTGGAAAACACCAGGCTCAAAAGGTGAACAAACCATGACCTACTACTCAGTAGGATTTTCCCGAACTTCCACTAAAATCACTGAGCCAAAACTGCATTTACAAAACTCTTTGTAAACCAAAGGATTAAACTCTAATCCCAGTGTGGCACACAGCCTCAACTGCTGCGACACTTTCAAGTTAACTCTAACTTGAATACTCAAAGTACCTAATACAATTGCTTCTTTGAAAGCTGAAAGGTACAATATGAAAACACCTACTACAATTGAACTAGATTAAAAAAAAGACACAATGGAATTGGTTCTTCTATCTTGTCCAAGTAGCTTCAGGAATGCACACTTGAATCTCACGTAAATTGCTTGCAAAAAGCCTTGCTATTTTGCTCTTTAATTTAGTTTCACTTCTGCGCTTGTGCAATCCTTGTAAAAGAGAACAGTAATGATTATTTATAGAGTTAGTAATCAGAATTTGATTAAAACTCGAACTGCTGATCCTTCATCAAATTCGAGTCCTAGAACACTTCAAACTCCAATCCTTATTCTTAATACGGATGTAGTTCTCTTCACATAAGGAGACTTTAACTCCTTATCCTATGCAACCTTTTCGATCAAATCAGAAGATATTGTTGCTGACCCTTGAGACTTATCTTTACACGTATGTCGCATGTATAAGTATATCAACACTATGTCTGTCTCACATGATGGACCTGGTTCATGACGGAGTTCATTTTGTCAATCTTCAAAACTTCATCTGAACTTGGGCAACAGCTTTGTAAGGTGATTTGGGACTTAGGAGCGTGATCGGAATGTATTTTGGAGGTCCGTGGTAGATTTAGGCTTGAATTGGCGAAATTAGAAATTTGGCATTTTTCGGTCAGTAGTGGAAATTTTTATATGGGGGTCGGCATGGAATTCCGGAAATTGAAGTAGGTCCGTTGTGTCATTTGTGACGTGTGTGCAAAATTTCAGGTCATTCGGGTGAGGTTTGATAGACTTTTCGATCGTCTGCGGAATTCGGAAGTTCTAGAATCCTTAGGCTTGAATCCGAGGGTGATGTGATGTTTTGATGTTGTTTTGAGTGTTCCGAAGGTTGGAAAAAGTTTGAATAATGTTATGGGATGTGTTGGCATGTTTGGTTGAGGTCCCGAGGGCCTCGGGTGTGTTTCAGATGCTCAACGGGACATTTTGGACTTGAGGAGTTAGCAGTTTTTGCTGGTTTTTTATTGCAGAGATTTTGTTCATCCCGTTCGCGGAGGGTGTATCGCGGTCGCGAAGAGTGTCTTCCGTGGTGGTGATTTTTGTTCTATGAGTTTGCAAAGAGAGCATGCGAATGCGAAGTTTAAGGCAGCATGTGCATCGTGGATGCGTGATCGGGGTCGCGTTCGCGAAGAGGAGTGAGGCCGTTGGGGACCCCAGGTTTTTGGTCTACGCGTTCACGAGGTTAGGGTCACATTCGTGAAAGCCTGGGCTGGCGAAGCATCACGTTCACGTGGCAGCGTTCGCGTTAGCGAAGAGAAAAGTGAAGAGGCAGTAAAATTTGGTCTACGCGAACGCGAGGGAGCTACTGTGTTCGCGAAGAGGAAAATAATACCTGGGCAGAATGTATAAAAACCCATCTTCGCGATTTTGGTCCATTTCTCACCATTTTTGAATGGTTTAGAAGCTTTTTGAGAGGGATTAAGGAGGGATTCGAAGGGAAACATCTGGAGGTAAGATTTTTGAACTCAATACTCGATTCTATGGTGATTTCTAACCAATTAGACATGAAATTGGTGGGATTTAAAGACTAAAATTGGGGAATTAGGGCTTGAAATGGGAGAGGTTGAATTGGGGATTTGAGGGGCCATTTGAGGTCCGATTTTGATGGTCTTGATATGTATAGACTCGTGGGAGGATGAGGATTCTTGTGATGTGATTTTTATCGAATTCCCAGATGTGGGCCCAGGGATCGGGTTTGGCCAATTTCGGGATTTTTGATGTAATTTGAATATTTTCGCGTGGGCTTTGTTCCTTTAGCCTATTTTGATGTTATGATTCTGTTTTGGATAGATTCGGGGCGAGTTGAGGCCGATTCGAGAGATAAAGGCATCGCGGGCTAGAGTTTGGACCGGATTGAGGTAAGTAATGATTGTAAATGTTGTCCTGAGGGTATGAAACCCCGGATTTCACATCGTTGTGCTATTTTAAGGTGACGCACACGTTAGATGACGAGCGTGGGGTCGTGCACCACTGGGGATTGTGACTTGGTCCGTCCCGTATGACTATTAAGTCGTGTATTCAATTGAAAACTGTTTGATATTTTTTGTGTTTTTTAAAATATTACTATGTTTGAGGCTGAATGCCGTGTTTGGGCCTTGTGCCGACTGTTTGGACCCTTAGGGGCTTTTTACTACTTTTTCCTCATTGTTTGTGATAATATTTACACTCATTCATGCTATGCTTTCACTGATATCATAACTCGGATCTTATTTACTTCTTTGATTTTATAAATGATATTTTGAGCCTAGTACCTGTTTTACTGTTAGCCCGAGGGGCTTGAGTGAGTTTTGACTGAGAGAGGCCGAGGGCCTGTGTTGTGAGGATATCATGGGATCAGGCTGCGCGCCACAACAGGTTGTACTAATTTGTGATATATGATATATGAGAGGTCGAGGGCCTGATTTGTTATGCCACGAGATGGCTTATGTTAGCCCTTGGGCTGTTGGAGCCCCTCCGGAGTCTGTACACCCCCAGTGAGCGCGGGTACCCAGTGTGAGTGATGTGATATTGCCCGAGGGGCTGCTGTCATTTCATGTTGTTGCTCGAGGGGCTGATTACGAGTGATTGTGAGGTAGCCCGAGGAGCTGGTTCTGGTGATATTATGCCCGAGGGGCGGTTTATGGTACATGTTTTTCCCGAGGGGCTGTTTACGTTTCTATCCTTTTACTCACTATTTTCATCACTCGTTTGAAACTACTGAAAGATAATTTAAAAAGGTTTTACTGAATTGAGTTGTTTTTACGAGTTAATTGATTTACTGTATTGTTCTGGACATATACTATTTTGTTGTAGTACTATGATGTGGAATTACCGGTTTTCTTACTGCTCAGCTGCTTTTACTTTTATTGCTTACTGAGTTGGCATACTCAAATTACTCCCTGCACCTTGTGTGCAGATCCAGGAGTCTCGGGACGCGATAGTGAGTGCTGATCAGTCTTCCAGCAGGTCTCCGGAGTTGACTAGTTAGCTGTTTGGCATTCGCAGCCCTGTGCTTCTCCTTCTTATCTTACTTGGATTGTCTTAGTATTATCTTTTTGGACTATGTTGCCCTTTTCTTATTCCTAGATGAGTTTGTAGTTGCTCATGAATGGTGACACTCCGATGTCGGGCTTGTGTTATTTTTCTTCCGCACTGGTTATTTGAACTTACACTATGGGATTTTAGATAATTAACGACTTAAATTGACTTTTCATGATTTTCTTGTTGGTTTTGGGTTTGCGTTTTTTGGCCTAGTTTCACAATAGGCGCCATCACGACCGGGTCCGTTTTAGGGTTGTGACAAGTTGGTATCAGAGCCTAGGTTACATAGGTCTCACGAGTCATGAGAGGGTTTACTAGAGTCTCGCGGATCGGTACGGAGACGTCTGTACTTATCCTCGGGAGGTTGTAGAACCTTTTAGGAAAAAATTCATATTCTTGAATTCCTTTCATTACCAATCTGTTGATTCTAGTGCTAAACTTCTGTTATTCTATTCTCTCATAGATGGTGAGGACACATGCTACCGGTCAGGACGGACGACCACCAGTACCACCAGTTGGGGACACCAGAGGCCAAGGACGCGGTCGAGGCCGTAGTAGGGGCAGGAGTGCAGCCCGCACAGCAGCTAGGGAAGCACCTGCAGATCCACCAGCCGCCCCAGTTTAGGATCAGGTCCTAGTGGCGGATGCTCCAGCAGTACCAGCTCAGGCACCGACTGTGCCTATTGTCATCCCAAGCCTTCAAGAGGCCTGGCCCAGATTCTATCAGTGTGCACTGGCCTAATTTAGGCGGTCTCAGTTACTATAGCCGCAGCTACTTCTCAGGCCGAGGGAGGCACTCAGACTCCTGCCGCTCGCACACCTAAGCAGGTCGTGCAGGGACTTCAGACACCGGGGGCACCTCCAGCCCAGCCGGTTACAACTGCTCAGGACTATGTAGCTCCTATTATGCCAGAGGATGAGCAGCACAGGTTGGAGAGGTTTGGTAGACTTCAGCCTCCGACTTTTAGTGGTGCAGAGGGTGAGGATGCCCAAGGTTTCTTGGATAAGTGATAGAGGATGCTTCGGACCGCGGGTATTTTTGAGACCAGTGGGGTCTCGTTCACTACTTTCCAGTTTTCGGGGGTTACACTTAGTTGGTGGGAGGCTTAAGAGAGGTGTAGGCCGGTTGGAGCAGCGCCCTTTTCTTTGCAGCAGTTCTCTGTTCTCTTTCTAGAGAAGTTTGTACCTGAGTCTAGCTGGGAGGAGCTGCGCAGGCAGTTTGAGCAGCTTCGTCAGGGCGACAGATCTGTTTCACAGTATGAGATGCGGTTCTTCGAGTTGGCTCGCCATGCGGTTTGGTTGGTTCCCACAGATCGAGAGAGGATCAGGAGGTTTATAGATGGCCTCGGTTATCAGCTTCGGTTGCTTATGACTAGAGAGAGAGTGTCTGTTGCAACCTTGGATGAGGTTGTGCACATAGCTCGACAGATTAAGATAGTTCGTGGTCAGGGGAGGTTCGAGAGGGAGGCTAAGAAGCCTCGTGGTCAGGGTGGATTCAGTGGTACTCATCACGGGGGTCGGTTTCGGCACGGCAGAGGCCGTCTTTTCAGGCATGCTCAGTCACCTCGCCCAGGTTATCGTGGGGCATCATCGGGCCATGGTTCTCACAGTTCTTATTTGGGCCATTCATCACTCAGTGCCCCTCCAGCCCAGAGTTCGTCCCGTGCTCCATCAGTTCAGGGCTCTTGTGAGCCAGGTTTTTGTGCTAGTCATCCCGGTGCTAGGGGTTCCCTTCAGTCCCCGTCTCCAGTACCAGGGAGTTGTTACGAGTGTGGAGAGTTGGGACATATGTGGAGGCAGTGTCCTCGTCGTCTTGGTGGTCCATCTCAGCAGAGGAGCCAGCCATCGGCTTCAGCACCAGTTGCTTCACCACCCACCCACCCAGCTAAGGGTGGAGGATAGTCAGCTAAGGGTCGCCCCAGAGGGTAAGGTCAATCAGGTGGTGGTCAGGATCGTTTCTATGCACTTCTAGCTAGACCCGATGCTATTGCTTCAGATGCTGTGACTACAGGTATCGTATCTATTTGTCACAGATATGCCTCTGTGTTATTTGATCCTGGCTCCACTTTTTCCTATGTGTCATCATATTTTGCTCGTTATTTGGATATGCCCCGTGAGTCTCTTGTTTCATTTGTTCGTGTATCTACTCTGGTGGGCGACACTGTTGTTGTAGACCGTGTATATCGGTCGTGTATGGTGACTATTGGGGGTTTAGAAACCCGAGTGGACTTTCTGTTGTTTTGTATGGTCGATTTTGATGTGATATTGAGCATGCATTGGTTATCTCCGTGTCGTGCTATATTGGATTGTCATGCTGAGACAGTGAAATTAGCTATGCTAGGTGTGCCATAGATCGAGTGGCGAGGTTCGACTGATTTTGTCCCCAGTAGGCTGATTTCATTTCTGAAAGTCCATCAAATGGTTGGGAAAGGTTGTCTTTCATACTTAGCTTTCGTAAGGGATGTCAATGCAGAGACCCCTACCATTGATTCAGTCCCGGTAGTGAGGGACTTTTCGGATATATTTCCTGCAGACCTGTCGGGCATTCCACCGGACAGGGATATTGATTTTGGTATTGATTTGGTGCCGGGCACTCAGCCCATTTCTATCCCACCGTATCGTACGGCACCAGCGGAGTTGAAGGAGTTGAAAGAGTAGCTTCAAGAACTCCTCAATAAGGGGTTTATTCGGCCTAGTGTGTCGCCTTGGGGTGCGCCAGTTCTGTTTGTGAAGAAAAAGGATGGCACGATAAGGATTTGCATTGATTACTGGCAATTGAACAAAGTTTCAATCAAGAACAAGTATCCTTTGCCTCGTATTAATGATTTATTTGACCAGCTTCAGGGGGCGAGAGTGTTCTCCAAGATTGATCTCCGTTCAGGGTATCACCAGTTGAAGAACAGGGACTCGGATATTCTTAAGATAGCTTTCAAGACCCGATATGGTCATTATGAGTTCCTTGTGATGTCTTTTGGGCTGACCAATGCCCCAGCAGCGTTTATGCATTTGATGAACATCGTGTTCCGGCCTTATCTCGACTCGTTCGTTATTGTATTCATTGATGATATTCTGGTATACTCGCGTAGTCAGGAGGAGGACGCGGAGCGTTTAAGAGTTGTGTTGCAGAGATTGAGAGAGGAGTATCTTTATGCAAACTTCTCCAAGTGTGATTTTTGGCTCAGTTCAAGGCTTTCTTGGGGCGCGTGGTGTCCAGCGAGGGTATTTAGGTTGATCTAAAGAAGATAGAGGCGGTTTAGAGTTGGCACAACCCGTCCTCAGCCACAAAGATTCGCAGTTTTCTTGGCTTGGCGGGTTATTACCGTCGGTTCGTTCAGGGATTTTCATCTATTGCATCACCCTTGACCAAGTTGACTCAAAAGGGTGCGCCTTTCATGTGGTCGGATAAGTGTGAGGCGAGTGTTGAAATGCTCAAGACTGCCTTGACCACAACTCCAGTGTTAGTTTTGCCATCAGCTTCAGGTTCATATAAAGTGTATTGTGAAGCTTCGAGAGTTGGTATCGGGTGTGTGTTGATGTAGGAGGGTAGAGTGATTGTTTATGATTCTCAATAGTTGAAGCCCCATAAGAAGAACTACCCTGTTCATGATCTAGAATTGGTTGCCATTGTTCACTCGCTGAAGATTTGGAGGCATTATCTGTATGGCGTGTCTTGTGAGGTGTTTACTGATCATCGTAGCCTCCAACACTTGTTCAAGCAGAAGGATCTCAATTTGAGGCAGCGGAGATGGTTGGAGCTGCTAAAGGACTATGACATCACTATCTTGTACCATCCGGGAAAGGCCAATGTAGTCGCCGCTTCTTTGAGTAGGAAGGCGGTGAGTATGGGTAGCTTGGCGTATATCCCTGTTGGGGAGAGACCTCTTGCCGTTAATGTTCAGGCGTTGGCCAATTGGTTCGTGAGGTTGGATATTTCAGAGCCCAGTCGAGTCTTAGCTTGTGTGGTTTCTCGGTCTTCCTTGTTTGATCGCATCAGGGAGCGCCAGTATGATGATCCTCATTTGCTTGTCCTTAAGGAAAGAGTTCAGCACGAAGATGCCGGAGATGTGACTATTGGTGATGATGGGGTGTTGAGGATGCAGAGCCGGATATGTGTGCCCGAAGTAGATGGGCTTCGGGAGTTGATTCTGGAGGAGGCCCATAGCCCGCGGTATTCCGTCCATCCGGGTGCCGCGAATATGTACCAGGATCTGAGACAACACTATTGGTGGAGAAGGATGAAGAAGGATATAGTGGAATTTGTAGCTCGGTGTCTCAATTATCAGCAGGTGAAATACGAGCATCAGAGACAGGGTGGATTGCTTCAGCAGATAGATATTCCAGAGTGGAAGTGGGAGCGGATCACCATGGACTTTGTAGTTGGACTCCCACGAACTTTGAAGAAGTTCGATGCCATTTGGGTGATTGTGGATCGGCTGACCAAGTCCGCGCACTTTTTTTCTGTGTGTACTACCTATTCTTAGAGCGGTTAGCAGAGATTTATATCCGAGAGATTGTTCGCTTGCATGGGGTTCGAGTATCCATCATTTCAGACAGAGGTACTCAGTTCACATTGTAGTTTTGGAGGGCCATGCAGAAAGAGTTGGGTACTCAAGTTGAGTTGAGCACAGCTTTTCACCCTCAGGCGGACGGGCAGTGCGAGCGCACTATTCAAATATTGGAGGACATGTTGCGCGCTTGTGTCATTGATTTTAGTGGTTCGTGGGGTCAGTTTCTACCGCTCATGGAGTTTGCTTATAACAACAGCTATCAATCGAGTATTCAGATGGCTCCATATGAGGCTTTGTATGAGAGGTGGTGTAGATCTCCAGTTGGTTGGTTTGAGCTGGGTGAGGCTAGACTATTGGGTACAGACTTGGTGCAGGATGCCTTGGACAAGGTGAAGGTGATTCTGGAGCGGCGTCGTACAGTGCAGCGAGACAAAAGAGTTATGCTGATAGTAAGGTTCGTGATGTGTCCAACATGGTTGGGGAGAAGGTTCTACTGAAGGTTTCACCCATGAAGGGTGTTACGAGATTTGGGAAGAAGGGTAAATTGAGTCCTCGGTTCATTGGGCCTTTCGAGGTGCTTCGAAGGATTGGGGAGGTGGCGTATGAACTGGCTTTGCTCCCTAGCTTGTCGAGTGTGCATCCGGTATTTCATGTTTCTATGCTCCGGAAGTTTATTGACGATTCGTCTCATGTTTTGGATTTCAGCACGGTTAAGTTAGACAGTGATTTGACTTATGATGAGGAGCCAGTGGCTATTTTGGAGCGGCAGGTCCCAAAGCTGAGATATATAGCTTCAGTGAAAGTGCACTGGAGAGGTCGGCCCGTGAAGGAGGCTACCTAGGAGACCGAGCGGGAGATGTCGAGCAGATATCCTCACCTATTTGACGCTTCAGGTATGTTCCTTGACTCATTCGAGGACGAACGTTTCTTTAAGAGGGGGAGGATGTAACGACCCGGCCGATCGTTCCATGAGTTACAGCTTTATTTTCCCCATTGCTGCTTCTTTATGTGTTGTTTAGTTGTGTAATGTGGTATCGGGTTGGTTGGTTCGGGTTCGGAATGGTTTTGGACAGGTATGAGACACTTAGTCTCTTTTGTAAGCTTAAGTTGGGAAAGTCAACCGGATGTTGACTTATGGGTATAAGGTCTCGGATGTGAATTCTGATGGTTCGGATAGCTTCGTTAGGTGATTTGGGACTTAGAAGCGTGATCGGACTGCATTTTGGAGGTCCGTGGTAGATTTAGGCTTGAATTGGCGAAATTAGAAATTTGGCATTTTCCGATCGGCGGCGGAAATTTTGATATCGGGGTCGGAATGGAATTTCGGAAAAAAATGAGTAGGTGCGTTTTGTCATTTGTGACGTGTGTGCAAAATTTTAGGTCATTCGGGTGAGGTTTGATAGACTTTCTGATCGTTTGCGGAATTCGGAAGTTCTAGAATCCTTAGGCTTGAATCCGAGGGTGATTTGATGTTTTGATGTTATTTTGAGTGTTCCGAAGGTTGGAAAAAGTTTGAATAATGTTATGAGTTGTGTTGGCATGTTTGGTTGAGGTCCCGAGGGCCTCGAGTGTGTTTGAGATGCTCAACGGGACATTTTGGACTTGAGGAGTTAGCAGTTTTTGCTGGTTTTCTGTTGCAGAGATTTTGTTCATCGCGTTCGCGAAGGAGAGGGCGCGAACGCGAAGGTTAAGGCAGCATGTGCATCACGGACGCGTGATAGGGGTCGTGTTCGGGAAGAGGAGTGAGGCCGTTGGGGACCCCAGGTCTTTGATCTATGCGTTTGCGAGGTTAGGGTCGCGTTTGCAAAGGCCTAGGCTGGCGAAGCATCGCGTCGAAGCGTTCGCGTTCACGAAGAGTAAAGTGAAGAGGCAGTAAAATTTGGCCTACACGAACGCGAAGGAGCTACCGCGTTCGCGAAGAG
This sequence comes from Nicotiana attenuata, assembly GCF_001879085.1. Taxonomy (NCBI): domain Eukaryota; kingdom Viridiplantae; phylum Streptophyta; class Magnoliopsida; order Solanales; family Solanaceae; genus Nicotiana; species Nicotiana attenuata. The sequence continues at coordinate 301,843 of NW_017670303.1, forward strand.
GAAAATAATACCTGGGCATCTTTGCGATTTTGGTCCATTTCTCACCATTTTTGAACGGTTTTGAAGCTTTTTTAGAGGGATTGAGGAGGGATTCGAAGGGAAACATCTGGAGCTAAGATTTTGAACTCAACACTCGATTCAATGGTGATTTCTAACTAATTAGACATGAAATTAGTGGGATTTAAAGACTAAAATTGGGGAATTAGAGCTTGAAATTGGAGGGGTTGAATTGGGGATTTGAGGGGTCATTTGAAGTCCAATTTTAATTTTCTTCATATGTATAGACTCGTGGGAGGATGAGGATTCTTGTGATGTGATTTTTATCGAATTCCGAGACGTGGGCCCGGGGGTCGGGTTTGGCCAATTTCAGGATTTTTGATGTAATTTGAATATTTTCGCGTGGGCTTTGTTCCTTTAGCCTATTTTGATGCTATGATTCTGATTTGGATAGATTCGAGGCGAGTTGAGGCCGATTCGAGAGGTAAAGGCATCACGGGCTAGAGTTTAGACCGAATTGAGGTAAGTAATGATTGTAAATGTTGTCCTGAGGGTATGAAACCCCAGATTTCACATTGTTATGCTATTTTGAGGTGACATACACGTTAGATGACGAGCGTGGGTCGTGCACCGCTGGGGATTGTGACTTGGTCCATCCCGTACGACTATTAAGTCGTGTATTTGATTGAAAATTGTTTGATATTATTGTGGTTTGGAAAATATTACTATGTTTGGGGCTGAACGCCGTGTTTGGGCCTTGTGCCGACTGTTAGGACCCTTAGGGGCTTTTTACTATTGTTTCCTCACTGTTTTTGATAATACTTACACTCAGCCATGCTATGCTTTCACTAATTTCATGACTCGGATCTTATTTACTCCTTTGATTTTATGAATGATATTTTGAGCTGATTACCTGTTTTACTGTTAGCCCGAGGGGCTTGAGTGAGTTCTGACTGAGTGAGGCTTAGGGCCTGTGTTGTGAGGATATCATGGGATCGGGCTACGCGGCGCAGCAGGTTGTACTGATTTGTGGGATATGATATATGAGAGGCGAGGGCCTGACTTGTTATGCCATGAGATGGCTTATGTTAGCGCTTGGGCTGTAGGAGCCCCTCCGGAGTATGTACACCCCTTGTGAGCGTGGGTACCCAGTGTGAGTGATGTGATATTGCCCGAGGGGCTGTTGTTGTTTCATGTTGTTGCCCGAGGGACTGAATACGAGTGATTGTGAGGTAGCCCGAGGGGCTGGTTCTGCTGATATTATGCCCAAGGGGCGATTTATGGTACATGTGTTGATACCCAATTTTTTCCATAATATTTTCGAAACTATGATTTGGCATCAATTAGTGTTTTCATACAATTTCTGCATTTTTAAAATATTTTAATCAATTTATCCCAACATTTTATTTATAAAACAATCATTGATTGCATCACAAAATAGTTCTATAATAATTTTTGTGGCTTAATTTTATCATTTGCATTTGTATTAAGTTTCAATTATTGCACAAATAGCCACATTTGTATTTTTAGGATGCAATTGCAATTACTTTGCAATTATAGCCTATGCATGCATTATTAGATTATTTTTTACCAAAACATAGCCTTTTATATTTTTCAAATATTAAGTAATTACGTTAATACATTTCCATGCATGAAAATCATTTTTTGTAATTTATTAACCATTTTTTAAAATTGTTTTGGCAATTAATTACGTATTTAAAAAATAGCCCCTTTTTCATTTGAAACCTAGCCTATTAACTAGCCCAATTTTAACCCAAAATATACCCAGCCCAAACCCAGCATCTACCTGGCCCACTTCTTGCAAAATAAACCAACCTATACCCCCCAAACCCTAATCATTCTAACACCCTCCCCCGCCGTCACCTAATCCCCTTCTTCACCTCTGTGTTGTTTTTCTCGAAACCTTTATTTTTAACCTTTGAACTTCTCAGATCTGTACAAGATCTGAGATGGATCGAGCCTATTTCATATGAGTTTTACAAGAACCTTCTGATTTTCGAATGGTTTTCCATTTTTTCTAAACTAGGGTTTCCCGAAAATTTCTTTCTCCAAAACGTTTGATAATTTTGAGTGTTTAATCTTCTGTTTCTTATGTGTTTTAACCGATTTCGTAAGATTTACTTTAGACCTAACTCGTTTATGCCAAAAACCCTAATTTTTTCAACATTTTGTTTGGTTTCTGAGTTACTTATGTACCGACTTTGTCCTACGCTTTGGTTCCTATGATTTTTCTTTAGCCCAATTAGATGTCTTGTGATTTTTATCCTAATGTGCCTCTATTAAGGTTCTTGGTTCGACCTTTTACCGATTCTATGTGTCTATATTCATTTTTTCCTATTCATGGTAAACCTATATTTTCACCCTTAAATCAGTGTTGATTTGGATTCTTGATTTATCAATCTGTTTCTTGACTATTCCTTTCTTGCGTTATTTGAAATTGTCTGCGATACTTGCTGACTCTTTGCATGATTCTTTCCTTAATTAAACCTTTGACTATTGTACTCCGAAGCTCTTTATTTTTGGTTTGATTTGAACTCTTTTCCTTAATAAGATCCTTGATTCTTACTTCTTTACTCGGTCTTATTGAACCTGTTGCCTTAATTAGTTCTTGTCATTACCGTTGGTTGATTTTCCTTAATTAAAGGAGAAAACTATGCTGAATCTTCGTGTAATTGATTATGAAATTCCTTAATTACTGATTGTTGATTGCTTTACCTTATTTGCTCTACTCTTGAGCTACTATATAAACTCTCTTTATTTTAACCTCTGGATGAACACTACTTCCTCCACACTCTCACACTCACGAAAGCTCTCTATTCTCTTCTGTAACTTGCAATCCTCACTAATCCAGCTGGCTGTAAGCCAAGGCTGGCTATTTGCACCATCTCTGCTTTATACTCTGTATTCTCTCCCTGACTGGTATGTCCTGATTCAATTCACATTCCAAACTATGTATTTTCTTTGTTGCTGCAGTTCATTAGTTGTGATTTTCAATTCTACTGTCATATGCTCAACTTGTAACCAGCATGCTTAGATTACACTGCCTAATTACTGTATCACTCAGCATGTTTAAGTTTGTTTTGTTACAAGCTATAACTAGTATACTGTTTAGCATGCCCAACCCTGCTTTAGATAATTGCATGAATCCTATTTGTTCACTAGTAAGTCCAAGCTGCATTGTTTGTTTACTGTCTCACCCAGCATGTCTAAATTCTACTTGTTCTATATGTGATTAATATTTCTAAACTTTGAATGCTTCATGAAGTGCTTGTCTAGTTTGTTCATCTAAGTCTTACCTACTCTACTTCACTAATGAGATCATGTTAAGACATCTAGCCCTTTCAAAGGTACTCTAGTTGTGTGTATTGGTCATGTCTAAGACCTTTGTCTTCTCAACATATCTTTGTTGTAATCTTCGTAACTAACTTGTCAATTCCATAACTTCTTGAGGAATCTATGTATTTTTTTGCTATCACTAAGGTGCATTCTATGTGTCCCCTACCCCTTTCTCCTTGTGTAAAGTCTGTTTGCCAAAGTGTTTTTCTGAAGCTTTTCTGGGACTGATATTCTGATTTCAAGATGTTCTTTTTCATGCTTTTTGAACTACTGTTTTACTCAAACTAGTACTAGTTTTCAAAAAGTCTTCTCACTCCTAAGACCCTTCTCTACACTGTTAAAATTATGCACTCCCACTTACTCTTAGTTCATTAAGTCCTACCCATCTGGTATGTGTACTGACTAGAGACCCTTGAGGTCTCTCTGACCTCTGGCATATCAGGACTGGCACTTCCACACTGCACATAAATCAGTTCTTACTTGAGAAAGGTCTGGGTGTGAGCACTGCCTGGGATCCTTGAGTTCCTTAGGAAACTCTGACACACCTAGACATGAAATTGGCTATGGAATTTTGGGTACTTGAGACTACTGAAGGCTTGGAAACTACTTTGGGCCTACTTCAGGCTCCCTATAGTTTAATGTATACTTATATTTATGTAATTCATTCAATTCTTGGTCTGTAATAATTAATTATAAACAAACATTGGGGTAACTAGTGAAAAGGGAGGGTAGTTGTATAAGGTAAAGTTGGGTAGATAACATGCCTATAGGGTTTATTTTTATTTACGTGTGCTCTGTTAGACAATCAGCCTATAGGATTTCTTAGTTGAAATGAATTCTACCTACTCCATTTCATATAATTAGAAATCATGCCTATAGGATTTAAAATCAGCTTTAATAGAAATCATGCCTATAGGGATTTCGCTTTGGTCAAATAAATTCTGCTTGTTTCACCTTATGTTTAATTGGAAATTATGCCTATAGGATCTAAATCAGCTTTAATTAGATCTAAAATCAGTTTAGCTCACATTTGTAGGTCTGAATCAGTTTAATTAACCAATCTATTCGTTTATTTAATAAGTTTTCAACGCTGCATTAATTAATATTACTAGAGAGCATGCCTTTAGGATCCAAATGGCCCGTTAAAAATTATTTACTGTTTTAATACATTCCCGATCAATGATTAGATACCATGCTCATAGGACATCGCTATTATACGCCTAAGCAAGCATGTAGGGCGACTAAAATTCTGCAAACTATAAAACTACGTCTTGTTATTTGAGACTGCTCATATTCAACAGGTTTAAAAAATTAGTAGGTAAATAGATTCAGTTCTTTCACACTTTGGTCTTAACTCAATATTACATATTCTCTGCTCACCTCGATATCCTGTTCTATAGTTCCTCTTAAATATCTGAAAACTGTTGTTTGAGACGTGCACTTACTTATTCTACTTGTGGAGGTAAAATGTGAGCCTTTAATTGTTTCCTCTTTAATGTAGTCCTAATTGTTCTTTGGTTGAAGCCTAGATTTTTCTCCTTTAAGTACCTTAGAATGGTCTAGAACTACCTAAATTAGAGGTTCGAAATACCTCCAGGGCCACAAGAAAGGGACGGGTAATGCACGCATAGGATATCTTTCAAGGTTGCTAGAACGTTTTAGGCTATGACCAAGGGGAGGGAATTGGGCAGTAAGGATATGATGACTGCGCGCTAATGTCACGTGTAGCCCCTCATTGAGGAGTGATTACCGGGCATTGTGTGGGTATGATCCTGTAGGCTAATCAACTTAGGACTCTCCTTTCCCAATTCCATATGTGTTTAAATTTTATAAACTTTCTTCTCTTTACATATACATGCACAAGTTGTCCAAATCTCTTTACCCTTTATTATTTGAACTTCTTTGGTCACATATGCTTTTAAACGGGGAAAGCTACTTTATTCGCAAATGCTTGCTTACTCGTTATTTGACTGATTCGCATAGTGTAAGTTCGGCCAGGACCCACCATTGTGGACCACGAGGGGTGCCTATCACCTTCCCTTCAAGGTTATTTTGAGCCCTTACCCTAATCTCTGGTAATGCAACTAGTTACATGAGTTAACCGCTGCCCTAACGCACCATAATCCGTTAGGTGGCGACTCTTCAAATACCCAAATCCCAAAAGGAAACGAGTCGATTCCCCATGAGTGTCGAAACCCGAACTTTCTCCACAAGGAGGAAAAAAGGGGGCGACAGCATGGCGACTCTGCTGGGGACATTAGGCTCTTACCATAACGAACTTGCTTTTGTGAATTAGTCCAAGCATGCCTTATCCCGTACCCTTTCCCCTTATTTGAATCTAACTATCTATTTTTAAAGCATTTATGATTCTTTTATTCCTGAAACTGACTTGTCTATTTGTTTCCATTCTGTAACTGTCTTTCACTTATTTAAATACTGCATTTATTATTTTCATATGTGCAAATACTTGACAACATACTATTTATTGTTGCATAAATCATGTTCTACATCATATTCCACTCGTGCGTATTAAATCCTATAGCACCGTTTGATGAGTGGTTGCGCTCTTCCAATTTATTACCCTTAAATTCAGAAAGGCTTATTTGCGGTAAAACTAGTCGATCAGCGGTGCAGTCGACGGTTCTGTGCCTTTCCCCCTCAACTTGTCCGCTTGAGGGTACCAGTCTAGACCCCCATAGTAACCTTACTCTAATTGTAATTGTACATGCATCATGGTCAAACCTAGTCGGATTAATATGTTGTCCACATAATAATCCTTTAAGACGAGCCTTATCCAAAAGTCCATCGGGGTTTTCATAATCCCAATGGACACAACCACGTTCTGTGCATTAATTTGGAGAACTAAATGCCAATTTGCTAATAATGAATGTACAAATAGTCGAGTCTGGTGGGGGAGAAGGGCCTAACCTTTTTGTTTTGCAAAAAATGAGGCACGAGGTCCCCAGATTCGGCATGGTCAGCAACATTCCACCATTGCAACTCGATTGGTGGGAGGACCTTTCCTCAAGTGACAAGAAACACGTAAGAAAGCACTTGGGCAATTTACCTTCTCTACTAGATATTCAGCCAAACAATAGGTTGATCGAGGCTGCCACTTTGTTCTGGGACAGTGAAAGGGTTGTGCTCCATTTCGGCGACATGGAAATGACTCCCCTCCTAGAAGAAATTGGGGGACTTGCGGGACTGACTTGGGATAGCCCTGGGTTATTGGTACCGGAGAACCGTACTGGTAAAGGGTTTTAAAGATGATGGGGCTGAAGAAAAATGCTGACCTGGAATGCTTGAAGAAGTCCTACATACCCTTCAAATACCTGTACGAGAGATATGGCCATAGCAAGTCCTACTGTACCTTCCATGACAAGCTTTCTATCACTTCTGTAGGCCACATCCACCGCAGAGTGTTCGTGTTCATTGTGTGCTTCTTGGGCCTGATAGTATTCCCAATGAAAAGGGAAAGAATCCATACTAGGTTGGCCATTGTCGCCAAGACTTTGATGGAAGGGATCAATGGACAAACGTACACTATAGTTCCCATGATAATAGCCGACATCTACAGGGCTCTGGAGCGCTATCAAAGAGGGATCAAGCATTTCGAGGGTGGTAACGTGTTGCTGCAGTTGTGGTTATTAGAACATCTTCAAAGGGGTCACTATCGCCAAGAATTTCTGCGAAGGGCTTGGAACGACCATATTTCCTTCCATCACCCCAAGCGGATGACTTACATTCCGGACAGGTTTGCTCAGCCAGAAAGTGCCAAAGAGTGGGTAGAATTCTTCAACAATCTGACCGAGGAATAAGTGCAATGAATGGTTGAATGGTTCCCAACAAACGAATTCATCATCAGGTCCAGGGATGCTCCACACTTGGTGCTGATTGGGTTGAGAGGAATATACCCCTATGTCCCTATCCGAGTTATGAGGCAAGTAGGAAGGAAACAGGTTGTACCAAGGGTTGCCAATATGAGTCATTTCAGAGCATACTTTCAAGACGACGACGTCCCTTACAAGTGTCAAGCCCAGCACATATGGCACTGCAAAATAATTATGGAAAAGAACACCATTGAGCCTGACAGGTATCATGCAGGGTGCGAACCTCTCTATCCGGCATGGTTAGAAGACAATCTAAAGGGAATGGTGAGGCCAGGAGCCGGTCGAGGGAATAGGATCACAGACGAAGAAGCTAAAGCTCAAGTCAAATACAACAGACTACGCAAGAGGGTCCACGACTCTGAGAATGAGCACCGAGAAATACTCGAGGCAAATATGAGATTGATCGAAGAATGGAAAGAAATGGCAGTCACTTCCAACAGAAAGTTGGAATATCTGGAGCGAGGATTAGTGGAGCTGGAGGGTAAAGTCACAAAGAGGATTGAGGATTGCCAGAATGTTAAAGGAAGCGAAAGAGGACATTTGGCTAGAGCCTACCTGCTGCTGGGTCTGCGCGAGCTGGGGAACCTGTACGATGGAGTCAGGAAGATCGAATCTGGGGAAGGTCCTTCTAGGACCAAATAGGCTAGATTTATTTGCTTTCCTAAAATGTAATAAGGTCAAGTGCCAATAGTGACGTACTTTTCTATTATTTAAGTGTCGTTTTGGGATTCGTCTATTTTCATATTATGAAATGAGGCATTTACTAGCATCTAAAGTTCTCCAAATCTATTTGTCGCTAGGCCCACCTCAGGCACAAGAAGGCTCCCAAATTAGGACAAGAATTTACATTCCCGCAATATGTGTTTAATACTGCAAACATTTCAGGATCCTTACTGACCTGTCTACCTTTTTTATTTTTCTTTATTCCCATCCCCTAAGGTTGGTTCGCTCACACTGGCATCATTAGCGTATCATACCAGATCTAGAGGCCCTCTACCTCCTCCTCCTCCAAGAAATACAAAAGGCAAAGGAAAAACAAAAATGGACGACGTAAGTGGTATTCGAAAAGAGAATGTGGAAAACGCAAAAACTTCAGACGCCGGAGTACTCCGGCACCAAATGATCTAGTCTTGAGACTGGAACAAAAAATATTGGAACTACAAGGAGAGCTTGAGCAGGTTCGCAACTTGGCAAACTTGTCACTCACCCTGACTGTCCCCGACATCAACCAACAAAACACAAAGAACCCAGCACCTCCCCAAAACACACCAAACCAACATCCACAAAACCCTCCTGCACCACATCAATACCCCACCTCAAAATCTCAATCCCTTACCAATACCAACTCCGCCACAACACCACCACCAATCAGTCCAGTACCCACCAACCGCCACCTTACCACACTCCCCAAAACACACCATAACCCATTCCCGATCCTCGAAACTCAACCAATGACCATCACGACACCCAAGTCCCTAGCACTCATCAAAACAACCCCATATATGTGGAGACCATACCTCACTCTACTCAACCAACTTCTTATACACCAGAATCAGTTGAGAAGGACCGGATCATCAAGAACATGGCCGAAGAACTCGAGAAATTGACAAGTCGGGTTGAGGGTGTCGAAGGTAGCAAAGGGATAGAGGGTTCGAATTATGAAGACCTATGCATACAGCCAGATGTAGAACTACCAGAAGGGTACAAACCTCCTAAGTTCGAGATGTTTGACGGTACAGGTGATCCCAGGGTTCATCTGAGGACCTATTGTGACAAGCTTGTCGGGGTCGGAAAAGATGAAAAGATCCAGATGAAACTCTTCATGAGGAGTCTTATTGGAGATGCTTTGTCTTGGTACATCAGCCAGGATCCCAACAAATGGTTCAATTGGGTAAGTATGGTATCAGATTTCATGGACCGATTCAGGTTCAACACAGAAAACACACCCGATGTTTTTTACATCCAGAATCAAAAGAAGAAACCCACCGAGACATTCCGCGAGTAGGCTACTCGTCGGAAGTCGGAAGCGGCCAAGGCCAGACCATCTTTGGATGAGGAACAGATGAACAAGTTCATGGTCAGAGCACAAGACCGCAGTATTATGAAAGGTTGATGGTTATTGAAAACCATAAATTCTCCGATATCATCAAGCTTGGGGAAAGAATCGAGGAAGGCATCAAAAGCGGAATGGAAACGAATTTCGAGGCATTACTGGCCACAAATAAGGCATTGTAATCAGGCGACATATCAAAGAAGAAAGATGTTGGGGCAGTAATGGTGGCTCAATGCCCAAAATCTCCACTTACCTATCGAACACCTCCACCCACATATCAAACACCTCCATCCACTTACTAAGCACCACCACCTACATATCAACCATCATCTCCCAGATATTCCTAACCAACCACTATCTATCATACCTATAACTCCCAACATCTCATTTCCTGTCACCTCCGACTCGCCAAAATTATCAAAGACCAAGACCCAATTTGGACCGCAAGCCACCGAGACAATACACCACTATTGCTGAACCCATCGACCAGTTGTATGAAAGGTTGAAAGCCACAGGTTATGTCACTCCTGTTCCCACTGTGGCATTAGAGAATCCATCCCAATGGGTAAATCCTAACAAAACATGTGCGTACCATTTCAGTATGAAGGGGCACACCACTGACGAGTGCCGAGCATTGAATGATAAGATCCAGACGCTGATTGACAACAAGGTCATACAGGCAAAGGAAGCCACAACTAATGTTTGCAACAACCCTCTCCCTGATCATAGAGGTGGTGGGATATATGTGATAGAGACGAATGAAGAGTGAGATCCTGAGGGGTCGATTGGGCTTATTCGGGAAGGTGATGCCTTTAAACCCTCAATCACACTCACTCCTATTGTAGTTTAAACTCAGTCCTTAATCGAGGTTGAGGTAGCCACATCAATTCCATTTGAGGTAGAGGTGGCTCCACTCGCGGACACCCCTGTTCCATTTGAAGTAGAAGTGGTCGCACCTTTTATAGTGACAGTATCAACCAGACCTCCTTTCAATTCAAAGGCAATACCTTGGGATTATGTTGCCGAAGCTAGGCGAAAAGGAAAGGCAAAGATGGAGGAATCCGATGCCGCACAAGGAATGACTGGGACCGGAAGAATCTATACACCTGAACACCTGGGAGGACCAAGTAAGGATGCCACTGCCAAGCAGCCTATCATTGAAACAGGGCTAGATGACCTTTGGAGGAAAGTACAAGCAAAGGAGTATTCTGTCATTGATGATTTGAACAAAACCCCAGCTCAGATACCCATTTTGTCACTGTTGCAAAATTTAGAAACACACAAGAACGCTTTGATGAAGGTGTTGAGTGAAGCTTATGTGCCCAATAATATCAAAAGTGGAGAAATGGCCAACATGGTAGGACAGGTGTTGGAAAGTCACAAAATCACTTTCCACGAGGATGAGTTGCTGCCTGAGGGTTTGAATCACAATAGGGCACTACAAATCACAGTGCGATGCGAAGACTACTTCATTACCAGGGTCCTGATTGATGGAGGATCCAGTCTCAATATTTGCCCATTGACAACACTGAAGAGGATGGGCAAAGGCCTATACAAGATACAAGAAGGGACCATGAACGTGAAGGCTTTTGATGGGTCTCAGAGAACTACCATCGGAGAAATTAATCTCTGTCTGCAAATGGGGCCTATGTCACGACCCGAATTTCCCACAACTCGGGAGTCGTGATGGCGCCTACTCGTGGAAGCTAGGCAAGCCAAGAACATTTGCAAATATTATCCTAACTCATTTTATACATGATTAAACGATTAAATTACCAATGATTGAGCGATTAAAAGACAGCAGAATGTAACACTTAGCGGAAGTTTGAACTTAATATAAAACAGTGTCTAAGACATCAATACAGTCTCTACCCAGCACCTGGTGTCACAACATTTCACGGACCATCTAAGAATGCTAAATACAAAGGTCTGAAACAACATAATTAAACTCTGTCTCGGTACAAGAGAAATAGGGCAGGAAAAGGTAGAAGAGATACCGGGCCTGCGGACGCCTGCAGGACTACCTCGGAAATCTCGTGGACTGAAAGACTGTTACATGGCTACTACAGCGCACCGTAAGCTGCTCCGACACCTGGATCTGTGCAAAAGAGCACAGAGTGTAGCATCAGCACAACCGACCCCATGTACTGGTAAGTGACTGGCCTAACCCCGGCGAGGTAGTGACGAGGCTAGGACCAGACTCCGGATAAACCTGTACAGATATATATATACAAATACAACGAAGAGACAGCAGAAATAAACAATTAAAGCTGGGGGAGGGGACATGCTTCAGGGGTAACAGATATACATAGAATATGAGGAATAATAGAGGAGAATTCTATAGTTTAGCTTCCAACACGGAGTAAAGAAATAAAGACAACTTTCATATTCAGCTCATCTTGTTACAGGCGTGCAACCCGATCCCATTTCTCATAACTCGTGGTAGGCGTACCACCCGCTCCCATTTCATATTACCTTGTGGTAGGCGTTTCATCAATCTTGTGGTAGGCGTACCACCCGCTCCCATTTCATCAATCTTGTGGTAGGCGTACCACCCGCCCGATTTCATCAATCACTTGTGGTAGGCGTACCACCCGCTCTGATTTCATCAATCTTGTGGTAGGCGTACCACCCGCTCCCATTTCAATCCAACACAACATAACAAGATAATCCCGACTAGGGAACAACAATATAATAACTTCCCGGCAAGGGAACAAAATATAAAATCAAATGTCCCGGCAAGGGAGGGGCAGCTATAACCCATCTTATTCAACTTCTACTAGACACAATTAATACCAATACTCCGTCATAACTAAAGTGCACGAAAATAAAGTAAATTCTTGCTCAGTATCGAGAATCATCAGTCAAGCTTTCATAAATCCACTAAGAATACAAGATTTTATCAATTTAAGACCCACGGTCATGCTCGACACCAACGTATAGATACTCATCACCATGCCTATACGTCGTACTCAACAAAAAACAACTAACAATTAAGACTCAACTCCTAATCCCTCAAGCTAAGGTTAGATCGAACACTTATCTCAATGCTTTGAATTCAACTCAAGTCTCAATTATGGCTTTACCCCTCGATTCTACTGCCAATCCGCTCGAATCTAGTCACAAGTTACTTAATTACATTAATAAACACTAAATGAATCAATTTGAATTTATAAAAATGAATTTCCCAAAGTTTTGCCCAAAAAGTCCAAAAACGCCCCCAAGCCCATGTGGTCAAAACCCGAGGTTCAAACCAAAACCCGGTTACACATTCCCCCACGAACCCAAATATGTAATTTGTTTTGAAATCGGACCTCAAATTGAGGTCCAAATCCCCAATTTTAGAAAAACCTAAGTTCTACCCAAAACCCCTAATTTCACCCATGGAAATCTTTGATTTTAAGTTGAAAACATGTTAAATGATGTTAAAGATTGAATGAAATGAGTAAAAACCAACTTACAAATGATTTGGAAGAAGTCTTGTTCTTGGAAAATCGCCTAAGTGTGTTTGGGTTTTGAAAGAATGGTGAAAATAGTTCAAAATTCGACTAAGTATGAAAAATGCAGGTTGCAGATATGGGATATGCGAACTGGGTTCGCAATTGCGAACCCTGCAGGTATGGGAATTGCGAGATAAAGTTCGCATTTGCGAACACTACCTAGAACTCTGGGCTTCGCATTTGCGAGCCAAAATATCGCATTTGCGACAGGCTCTACTTTGCATTTGCGGACCAAATGGTCGCATTTGCGACCCAGCTACAGGACTTCCCTTCCTCGCATTTGCGATGCCAGGCTAGCATTTGCGAGACCTGCTTCGCAAATGCGAAAATTGCAGAACTGAAGATACCAGATTTTTCTCTAAGTTCAAAAATGCACTCACGGCCTATCCAAAACTCACCGGAGCCCTTGGGGCTCCAAACCAAACATATACACAACCTCAATAACATCCTACAAACTTATCCGTGCGACCAAATCGCCAAAATAACATCAAATACATCAAATTAAGCCTCAAAATCCATGATTTCTTCCAAATTTCATAAAACATCAAATTTTCCATTTTGAGTCCGAAACACGTCAAACGGTGTCCGTTTTCAACCAAACATTAAAGAAAGTGCTTAAACCATATATAAGACCTGTACCGGGCGCCGGAACCAAAATACGGGCCCGATACCATCGCTTTCCAATCAGTTTTCATTTCCAATTTCCTTAAATATTTTAAGAAAACAATTTTACTCAAAAATTCATTTCTCGGGCTTGGGACCTCGGAATTCAATTCGGGCATACGCCCAAGTCGCATATTTTCCTACAGACCCTCCAGGACCGTCAAATCACGGGTCCGGGTCCGTTTACCCAAAATATTGACCGAAGTCAAATTTATTCATTTTAATATCAAAACTTAGCATTTTTCACACAATTTCACATTTATGCTTTCCGGCTATGCGCCCGGACTGCACACGCAGAACGAGGATACTATAAATGAGGTTTTCAAGGCCTCGGAAGCACATAATGGGTAAGAAAATAGGTGATGACCCTTTGGTCGTCACAGCCTACGTGGTTCGATGTCGAGTTTCAGGTGCTGGACATATCTGCATCCTGCAATCTACTGTTAAGACGACCATGGTTACACGCCGCTGGGGCTGTGGCATCAACCTTGCATCAGGAAGTAAAGTTTGAATGGATCCATCAGGAGGTGATCATTCATGGGGACGGGAGTAACACCATTTACACCAGCCAAACCATCCCCGTTATCGAAAACAGAAGATGGCTAGGAGGGGAAACCTATCATCACAATGAACGTGTCAACACCGTTGAGAAAGGCAAATTGTGGAGTAGCAAAATAGAGAGCATGCTGGCATGGTCGGGTATGAACCCTGTAAAGGGCTTGGGAAGAACATCCAGGGTATTACTAAATTGATACAACTGAAGGGTCATGGCACTACCTTTGGGCTCAGATATCAGTACACATGGCAGGAGTATAATGATTGGTCGCCTCCATGGCGCGGACAGTATTACCCTCTCGAACAACCGGTGCCACATCTGGATTAAGCTTTTCACTAAGCTGACACAATATGGGGAACTGCAGAAGAAGAGACATTAGCTGGGATGAAGAATCTGTTCTTGGAAGACAAAGACATGGACTGCAGTGCAGTAATTGAGGAGGAGGAGGAAAAGGGCCTCACTATTCAGACTGTGGAGAAGAGAGTTATTCTCAGGAACTGGACCGCCACACCACCCCGGGCCCGCCGAGTCCCTGGGTAGCTTGGCAGATTTTATTTTTATAGCCATTCTAGGCATTTATGATTTTAGTAACTTTGTTTTAAAATACTTATTTGTTTCAAAATAAATGCTCGATTCATCAAGCCGTACTTGTCTGGATGTTTTTTCAGTTTTAATCAAATGCATTGCTCTTTATTATTCATTATTATTTTCTACACTTTTTCTTTCTACAGCGTTATTATTACTTTTCCTGATAAAGTAGTGACTGTGACATGTAATGAGGCAACACAATATGAGGATAGTGATTCGGATGAAGAAGACGAGATACCCAAGGAAGTTGTCAGGGAGGTTTAAAACTTTGAGAATAAGCCCAAGTCCAACCTGGACGAAACCGAAGCAGTAAACTTGGGGGACGCCGAGACCGTCAAGGAGACTCGCATCAGCATTCACCTGTCACCAACAGAGAAGGAAAAATACATTCGTTTCTTAAAAAAGTATGAGGACATTTTTGCATGGTCATATGATGACATGACCAGTTTGAGCACGTCCATAGTGGCACACAAGTTACCTACCGATCAAATGTGCCCGCTAGTAAAGTAGAAACTCAGAAAATTCAAACCAGATATGAGCCTGAAAATCAAGGAGGAGGTTACTAAGCAGATCAAAGCCAAAGTTCCCAGGGTGGTTGAGTACCCAACCTGGTTAGCCAACATTGTGCCAGTTCAGAAGAAAGATGGGAAAGTCAGATCATGTGTTGACTATCGAGATTTAAACAGAGCAAGTCCTAAGGACGATTTTCCACTACCGAATATACACATCCTGATCGACAACCATCATGAGAGCCATGACAACCATCTTCCATGATATGATACACACAGAAATAGAGGTGTATGTGGATGACGTCGTTATCAAATCCAAGAGGGCCGCAGATCATTTAGCAGACTTAAGAAAGTTTTTTGACAGCTTAAGGAGGTACTACCTAAAGCTGAACCCCGCATAGTGTGCATTCGGGGTTCCCGCAGGAAAATTATTGGGATTCATCGTGAGCCGTTGAGGGATCGAGCTGGATCAATCTAAAGTCAAGGCTATTCAGGAGTTACCGCAGCCTAGGAGCAAAAACGACGTGATGAGCTTCCTAGGGCGTCTCAACTATATCAGTCGCTTCATAGCACAGTCCACAGTCATATGTGAACCCATCTTCAAGTTGCTGAGGAAAGATGCCGAGACAAGCTGGACCGAAGATTGTCGGAAAGCTTTTGACAAAATCAAGCAATACCTGTCCACACCACCGGTCTTGGTCCCGCCAGAGCCGGGACGATCTTTGCTACTCTATCTATCTGTATTGGATGGAGCCTTCAGATGCGTTTTGGAACAACATAATGAGATAGGGAGAAAGGAGCAAGCCATATACTACTTGAGTAAGAAGTTCACACCTTACGAAGCACGGTACTCTCTGCTGGACTTGTTGTGCTTTGACCTGGACGGCCCAGAAGTTGAGGCATTACTTTTGTGACCGAACCCGACTGAAAAGTTGGCCAAATGGCAAATACTGTGAAGTGAGTTCGATATCGTCTACGTAACTCAAAAGGAGGTCAAAGGACAAGCATTGGCAGACCATCTTGCTGAAAATTCGGTGGGAGGAGAATACGAACCCTTGAAAATGTATTTTCCTAATGAAGAGGTGTCATTCGTAGGAGAGGACATTACTGAAGCATACGACGGTTGGAGGATGTTCTTCGACGGAGCTACAAATTTCAAAGGGGTAGGCATTGGAGCGGTTTTGGTATCAGAAGCAGGTCAACATTATCCGGTATCTGCTAAACTCAGATTTCCCTACACTAACAACATGGCAGATTATGAGGCCTGCATACTAGGACTCAACATGGCAGTCGACATGAATATTCAGGAGCTGTTGGTAATTGGTGATTCAGATTTGCTTGNAGTTGAGGCATTACTTCTGTGCCTATACCACATACCTCATATCCAGGATGGACCCTTTGAAGTATATATTTCAGAAACCCATACCGACCGAGAAGTTGGCTAAATGGAAGATACTGTTGAGTGAGTTCGATATCGTCTACGTAACTCAAAAGGCGGTCAAGGGACAAGCATTGGCAGATCATCTTGCTTAGAATCCGGTGGGAGGAGAATACGAACCCTTGAGAACGTATTTTCCTGATGAAGAGGTGTCATTCGTAGGGAGGACATTACTGAAGCATATGACGGTAGGAGGATGTTCTTTGATGGAGCTGCAAATTTCAAAGGAGTAGGCATTGGAGCGGTTTTGGTATCAGAAACAGGTCAACATTATCCAGTATCTGCTAAACTCAGATTTCCCTGCACTAACAACATGGCGGAGTATGAGGCCTGCATACTAGGACTCAACATGGCAGTCGACATGAATATTCAGGAGCTGTTGGTAATTGGTGATTCAGATTTGCTTGTGCACCAGGTACAAGGAGAGTGGGCCACCAAGAATTCCAAGATATTGCCATATCTGCACCATGTGCAAGAATTGAGAAAGAGGTTCACGAAGATAGAATTCCAACATGTGCTCAGAATTCAAAATGACTTTGTCGATGCATTGGCCACTTTATCATCCATGATACAGCATCCAGACAAGAATTTCATTGATCCCATCCCAGTAAGAGTGCATAATCAACCGGCTTACTGTGCTCACATCGAGGAAGTGACAGATGGAAAGCCATGGTTCCACGACATCGAGGAGTATTTAGTGAAAGGAGAATATCCGGAGCATGCAAACCACACTCAGAAACGCATACTCTGGAGATTGTCCAATCACTTCTTCCACAGCAGAGGAAATTTGTACAGGAGATTTGTATATTTAACCCAAAATATACCCAGCCCAAACCCAGCATCTACTCGGCCCACTTCTTGCCAAATCATGGCCATTGATCATTTTGATCAACGGTCCAGATTTCCCTTTCCTAAAATAAACCAACCTATACCCC